>NC_135497.1:491363509-491381009 GCF_052857255.1 Amblyomma americanum | reverse complement strand
AAGCAAGCAGCAGCAGCAGCAAGCAAGCAGCAGCAGCAGCAGCAGCAAGCAAGCAGCAGCAGCAGCAAGCAAGCAGCAGCAAGCAAGCAGCAGCAGCAAGCAAGCAAGCAGCAGCAAGCAAGCAAGCAGCAGCAAGCAAGCAAGCAGCAGCAAGCAAGCAAGCAGCAGCAGCAAGCAAGCAAGCAGCAGCAAGCAAGCAGCAGCAAGCAAGCAAGCAGCAGCAAGCAAGCAAGCAGCAGCAAGCAAGCAAGCAAGCAGCAGCAAGCAAGCAAGCAAGCAGCAGCAAGCAAGCAAGCAGCAGCAAGCAAGGAAGCAGCAGCAAGCAAGGAAGCAGCAGCAAGCAAGCAGCAGCAAGCAAGCAAGCAGCAGCAAGCAAGCAGTAGCAAGCAAGCAAGCAGCAGCAAGCAAGCAAGCAGCAGCAAGCAAGCAAGCAGAAGCAAGCAAGCAAGCAAGCAAGCAGGAGCAAGCAAGCAAGCAAGCAGCAAGCAAGCAAGCAGCAAGCAAGCAAGCAAGCAAGCAGCAAGCAAGCAAGCAAGCAGCAAGCAAGCAAGCAAGCAGCAAGCAAGCAAGCAAGCAAGCAGCATGCAAGCAAGCAAGCAAGCAGCAAGCAAGCAAGCAGCAAGCAAGCAAGCAAGCAAGCAGCAAGCAAGCAAGCAAGGAGCAAGCAAGCAAGCAAGGAGCAAGCAAGCAAGCAAGGAGCAAGCAAGCAAGCAAGGAGCAAGCAAGCAAGCAAGCAAGCAGCAAGCAAGCAGCAAGCAAGCAAGCAGCAGCAAGCAAGCAGCAGCAAGCAAGCAGCAGCAAGCAAGCAGCAAGCAGCAAGCAAGCAGCAAGCAGCAAGCAAGCAGCAGCAAGCAAGCAAGCAGCAGCAAGCAAGCAAGCAGCAGCAAGCAAGCAGCAAGCAGCAAGCAAGCAGCAAGCAGCAAGCAGCAAGCAAGCAAGCAAGCAAGCAGCAGCAGCAGCAAGCAAGAAAGCAAACAGCAGCAAGCAAGCAAGCAAGCAGCAAGCAAGCAAGCAAGCAGCAAGCAAGCAGCAGCAAGCAAGCAGCAAGCAAGCAAGCAAGCAAGCAAGCAGCAGCAAGCAAGCAAGCAAGCAGCAGCAAGCAAGAAAGCAAGCAGCAGCAAGCAAGCAAGCAAGCAGCACCAAGCAAGCAAGCAGCAGCAAGCAAGCAAGCAGCAGCAAGCAAGCAAGTAGCAGCAAGCAAGCAAGCAGCAGCAAGCAAGCAGCAGCAAGCAAGCAAGCAGCAGCAGCAAGCAAGCAAGCAGCAGCAAGCAAGCAAGCAGCAAGCAAGCAAGCAAGCAGCAAGCAAGCAGCAAGCAAGCAGCAAGCAAGCAAGCAAGCAAGCAAGCAGCAAGCAAGCAAGCAAGCAAGCAGCAAGCAAGCAAGCAAGCAGCAAGCAAGCAAGCAAGCAAGCAGCAAGCAAGCAAGCAAGCAAGGAGCAAGCAAGCAAGCAAGGAGCAAGCAAGCAAGGAGCAGCAAGCAAGCAAGGAGCAAGCAAGCAAGCAAGGAGCAAGCAAGCAAGCAAGCAGCAAGCAAGCAAGCAGCAAGCAAGCAGCAAGCAAGCAAGCAGCAGCAAGCAAGCAGCAGCAAGCAAGCAGCAGCAAGCAAGCAGCAAGCAGCAAGCAGCAAGCAAGCAGAAAGCAGCAAGCAAGCAGCAAGCAAGCAGCAGCAAGCAAGCAAGCAGCAGCAAGCAAGCAAGCAGCAGCAAGCAAGCAGCAAGCAAGCAAGCATGCAGCAAGCAAGCAAGCAATCAAGCGGCAAGCAAGCAGCAAGGAAGCAAGCAAGCAGCAAGGAAGCAAGCAAGCAAGCAGCAAGGAAGCAAGCAAGCAAGCAGCAAGCAAGCAAGCAGCAAGCAAGCAGCAGCAAGCAAGCAAGCAGCAGCAAGCAAGCAGCAGCAAGGAGCAAGCAGCAGCAGCAGCAAGCAGAAGCAGCAGCAAGAAGCCACAAGCAGCAAGCAGGAGCAAGCAGCAGCAAGCAGCAAGCAGCAGCAGCAGCAAGCAGCAGCAGGCAGCAGCAGCAGCAAGCAGCTGCAGCAAGCAGCAGGGCAGCAGCCAGCAACAGCAGCTGCAAGCAGCAGCAGCAGGCAGCAGCAGCAGCAAGCAGCAGCAGCAAGCAGCAGCAGCAGCAGCAAGCAGCAGCAGCAGCAACCAGCAGCAGCAGCAGCAGCAGCAAGCAGCAGCAGCAGCAGCAGCAGCAGCAGCAGCAGCAGCAGCAGCAGCAGCAGCAGCAGCAGCAGCAGCAGCAGCAAGCAGCAAGCAGCAGCAGCAAGCAGCAGCAACAAGCAGCAGCAGCAAGCAGCAGCACCAAGCAGCAGCAGCAAGCAGCACCAAGCAGCAGCGGCAAGCAGCAACAGCAAGCAGCAGCAGCAGCAGCAAGCATCAGCACCAGCAGCAGCAGCAGCTAGCAGCAGCAGCAGCAGCAGCAGGCAGCAAGCAGCAGCAGCGCCAAGCAGCAGCAGCAAGCAGCAGCAAGCAGCAACAAGCAGCAGCAAGCAAGCAAGCAGCAAGCAAGCAGCAAGCAAGCAAGCATGCAGCAAGCAAGCAAGCAAGCAAGCAGCAAGCAAGCAAGCAAGCAGCAAGGAAGCAAGCAAGGAAGCAGCAAGGAAGCAAGCAAGCAGCAAGGAAGCAAGCAAGCAGCAAGCAAGCAAGCAGCTAGCAAGCAGCAAACAAGCAGAAAGCGAGCAAGCAAGCATCAAGCAAGCAGCAAGCAAGCAAGCTAGCAGCAAGCAAGCAGCAAGCAAGCAGCAGCAGCAAGCCAGCAGCAGCAAGCAAGCAGCAGCAAGCAAGCAAGCAGCAGCAAGCAAGCTGCAGCAAGCAAGCAAGCAGCAGCAGCAAGCAAGCAAGCAGCAGCAAGCAAGCAAGCAGCAAGCAGCAAGCAAGCAGCAGCAGGCAGCAAGCAAGCAAGCAGCAAGCAAGCAAGCATGCATCTGCAGCAAGCAGCACCAGCAAGCAGCAGCAGCAGCAGCAGCAGCAAGCAGCAAGCAGCAGCAGAAGCAAGCAGCAGCAGAAGCAAGCAGTAGCAGCAGCAAGCAGCAGCACCAAGCAGCAGCAGAAGCAAGCAGCAGCAAAAGCAAGCAGTAGCATCAGCAAGCAGCAGCACCAAGCAGCAGCAGCAGCAGCAAGCAGCAAGCAGCAGCAGCAGGAAGGAGCAAGCAGCAGCAGCAGCAGCAGCAGCAGGCAGCAGCAGCAGCAGCAGCAGCAGCAGCAGCAGCAGCAGCAGCAGCAGCAGCAGCAGCAGCAGCAGCAGCAGCAGCAGCAGCAGCAGCAGCAGCAGCAAGCAGCAGCAGCAGCAGCAGCAGCAGCAGCAGCAGCAAGCAGCAGCAGCAGCAGCAGCAGCAGCAGCAGCAGCAGCAGCAGCAGCAGCAGCAGCAGCAGCAGCAGCAGCAGCAGCAGCAGCAGCAGCAGCAGCAGCAGCAGCAGCAGCAGCAGCCAGCAGCAGCAGCAGCAGCAGCAGCAGCAGCAGCAGCAGCAGCAGCAGCAGCAGCAGCAGCAGCAGCAGCAGCAGCAGCAGCAGCAGCAGCAGCAGCAGCAGCAGCAGCAGCAGCAGCAGCAGCAGCAGCAGCAGCAGCAGCAGCAGCAGCAGCAGCAGCAGCAGCAGCAGCAGCAGCAGCAGCAGCAGCAGCAGCAGCAGCAGCAGCAGCAGCAGCAGCAGCAGCAGCAGCAGCAGCAGCAGCAGCAGCAGCAGCAGCAGCAGCAGCAGCAGCAAGCAGCAAGCAGCAGCAGCAAGAAGCAACCAGCAGCAAGCAGGAGCAAGCAGCAGCAAGCAGCAAGCAGCAGCAGCAAGCAGCAGCAGCAAGCAGCAGCAGCAAGCAGCAGCAGCAAGCAGCAGCAGCAGCAAGCAGCTGCAGTAAGCAGCAGGGGCAGCAGCCAGCAGCAGCAGAAGCAAGCAGCAGCAGCAGCAGCAGGCAGCAGCAGCAAGAAGGAGCAGCACCAAGCAGCAAGCAGCAGCAGCAGCAAGGAGCAAACAGCAGCAGCTGCAAGCCGCAAGCAGCAGCAGCAGGAAGCAGCAAGCAGCAGCAGCAAGCAGCAGCAGCAAGCAGCAGCAGCAGCAAGCAGCAGCAAGCAGCAGCAGCAGCACGCAGCAGCAGCAAGCAGCAGCAGCACCAAGCAGCAGCAGCAGCAGCAGCAAGCAGCAGCAGCAGCAAGCAGCAGCAGGAAGCAGCAGCAGCAAGCAGCAGCAGCAAGCAGCAAGCAGCATTAGCAGCAAGCAGCAGCAAGCAGCAGGAGCAGCAGCAGAAGCAAGCAGCGGCAGCAAGCACCAGCAGCAGCAAGCAGCAGCAGAAGCAAGCAGCAGCAGCAGCAAGCAGCAGCACCAAGCAGCAGCAGTAGCAGCAGCAAGCAGCAGCACCAAGCAGCAGCAGCCAGCAGCAGCAAGCAGCAGCAGCAAGCAGCAGCAGCAAGCAGCAGCAGCAAGCAGCAGCAGCAAGCAGCAGCAGAAAGCAGCAGCAGCAAGCAGCAGCAAGCAAGCAAGCAGCAAGCAAGCAGCAAGCAAGCAAGCATGCAGCAAGCAAGCAAGCAATCAAGCGGCAAGCAAGCAGCAAGGAAGCAAGCAAGCAGCAAGGAAGCAAGCAAGCAAGCAGCAAGCAAGCAAGCAGCTAGCAAGCAGCAAACAAGCAGAAAGCGAGCAGGCAAGCATCAAGCAAGCAGCAAGCAAGCAAGCAGCAGCAAGCAAGCAAGCAGCAGCAAGCAAGCAGCAGCAGCAAGCAGGCAAGCAGCAGCAAGCAAGCAAGCAGCAGCAAGATAGCAGGCAGCAGCAAGCAAGCAGCAGCAAGCAAGCAAGCAGCAGCAAGCAAGCAAGCAGCAGCAGCAAGCAAGCAAACAGCAGCAAGCAAGCAAGAAGCAGCAAGCAGCAAGCAAGCAAGCAGCAAGCAAGGCAAGCAGCAAGCAAGCAAGCAGCTGCAGCAAGCATCAACAGCAAGCAGCAGCAGCAGCAAGCAGCACCAGCAAGCAGCAGCAGCAGCAAGCAGCAGCAAGCAGCAGGAGCAGCAGCAGAAGCAAGCAGCAGAAGCAGCAGCACCAAGCAGCAGCAGCAATCAGCAGCAGCAGCAAGCAAGCAAGCAACAAGCAAGCAAGCAGCAAGGAAGCAATCAAGCAGCAAGGAAGCAAGCAAGCAAGCAGCAAGGCAGCAAGCAAGCAAGCAACAAGCAAGCAGCAAGCAAGCAAGCAGCTAGCAAGCAGCAAACAAGCAGAAAGCGAGCAAGCAAGCATCAAGCAAGCAGCAAGCAAGCAGCAAGCAAGCAATCAAGCAGCAAGCAAGCAAGCAGCAAGCAAGCAAGCAAGCAAGCAGCAGCAAGCAAGCAAGCAAGCAAGCAAGCAGCAGCAAGCAAGCAAGCAGCAGCAAGCAAGCAACAGCAGGCAAGCAAGCAGCAGCAGCAAGCAAGCAAGCAGCAGCAAGCAAGCAAGCAGCAGCAAGCAGCAGCAAGCAAGCAAGCAGCAGCAAGCAAGCAAGCAGCAGCAAGCAGCAAGCAAGCAAGCAAGCAAGCAGCAAGCAAGCAAGCAGCTGCAGCAAGCAGCAACAGCAAGCAGCAGCAGCAAGCAGCACCAGCAAGCAGCAGCAGCAAGTAGCAGCAGCTGCAAGCAGCAGCAAGCAGCAGGAGCAGCAGCAGAAGCAAGCAGCAGCAGCAGCAATCAGCAGCTGCAGCAAGCAGCAGCAGCAGCAAGCAGCAGCAACAGCAAGCAGCAGCAGCAGCAAGCAGGAGCAGCAGCAAGCAGCAGCAGCAACAGCAAGGAGCAAACAGCAGCAGCAGCAAGCAGCAAACAGCAGCCGCAGCAAGCAGCAAGCAGCAGCAAGAAGCAACCAGCAGCAAGCAGGAGCAAGCAGCAGCAAGCAGCAGCAAGCAGCAGCAGCAAGCAGCAGCAAGCAGCAGCAAGCAGCAGCAGCAGCAGCAGCAGCAAGCAGCAGCAGCAGCAAGCAGCAGCAGCAAGCAGCAGCAGCAAGCAGCAGCAGCAAGCAGCAGAAAGCAGAAGCAAGCAGCAGCAGCAGCAAGCAACAGCAGCAGCAAGATGCAGCAGCAAAAAGCAGCAGCAAGCTGCAGCAGGAAGCAGCAGCAGTAACCATCAGCAGCAAGCAAGCAAGCAGCAGCAAGCAGCAGCAAGCAAGCAGCAGCAGCAAGCAGCAGCAGCAGCAAGCAGCAGCAACAAGCAGCAGCAGCAAGCAGCAGCACCAAGCAGCAGCAGCAAGCAGCACCAAGCAGCAGCAGCAAGCAGCAGCAGCAAGCAGCAACAGCAAGCAGCAGCAGCAGCAGCAAACATCAGCAGCAGCAGCAGCAAGCAGCAGCAGCAAGCAGCAGCAGCAAGCAGCAGCAGCAAGCAGCAGCAAGCAGCAAGCAGCAGCAGCAAGCTGCAGCAGCAGCAAGCAGCAGCAATCAGCAGCAGCAAGCAGCAGGCAGCGCCAAGCAGCAGCAGCAAGCAGCAGTAAGCAGCAACAAGCAGCAGCAAGCAAGCAAGCAGCAAGCAAGCAGCAAGCAAGAAAGCATGCAGCAAGCAAGCAAGCAGCAAGCAAGCAAGCACAAGCAAGCAGCAAGGAAGCAAGCAAGCAAGCAGCAAGGAAGCAAGCAAGCAAGCAGCAAGGAAGCAAGCAAGCAGCAAGGAAGCAAGCAAGCAGCAGCAGCTAGCAAGCAGCAAACAAGCAGAAAGCGAGCAAGCAAGCATCAAGCAAGCAGCAAGCAAGCAAGCAAGCTCGCAGCAAGCAAGCAGCAAGCAAGCAAGCAGCAAGAAAGCAAGCAGCAGCAGCAAACAAGCAGCAGCAAGCAAGCAGCAGCAAGCAAGCAAGCAGTAGCAAGCAAGCTGCAGCAAGCAAGCAAGCAGCAGCAGCAAGCAAGCAAGCAGCAGCAAGCAAGAAAGCAGCAGCAAGCAAGCAAGCAGCAGCAAGCAGCAAGCAAGCAAGCAGCAAGCAAGCAAGCATGCAGCTGCAGCAAGCAGCACCAGCAAGCAGCAGCAGCAGCAAGCAGCAAGCAGCAGCAGAAGCAAGCAGCAGCAGAAGCAAGCAGTAGCAGAAGCAAGCAGCAGCACCAAGCAGCAGCAGAAGCAAGCAGTAGCATCAGCAAGCAGCAGCACCAAGCAGCAGCAGCAGCAGCAGGAAGGAGCAAGCAGCAGCAGCAGCAGCAGCAGCAGCAGCAGCAAGCAGCAAGCAGCAGCAGCAAGAAGCAACCAGCAGCAAGCAGGAGCAAGCAGCAGCAAGCAGCAGCAGCAAGAAGCAGCAGCAAGCAGCAGCAGCAAGCAGCAGCAGCAGCAGCAGGCAGCAGCAGCAAGAAGGAGCAGCAGCAAGCAGCAAGCAGCAGCAGCAGCAAGGAGCAAACAGCAGCAGCTGCAAGCAGCAAGCAGCAGCAGCAGCAAGCAGCAAGCAGCAGCAGCAGCAAGCAGCAGCAGCAAGCAGCAGCAGCAGCAGCAAGCAGCAGCAGCAAGCAGCAGCAGCAAGCAGCAGCAGCAGGCAGCAGCAGCAGCAAGCAGCAGCAGCAAGCAGCAGCAGCAGCAGCAGCAAGGAGCAAACAGCAGCAAGCAGCAGCAAGAAGCAACCAGCAGCAAGCAGGAGCAAGCAGCAGCAGCAAGCAGCAGCAGCAAGCAGCAGCAGCAGCAGCAGCAGCAAGCAGCAACAGATGCAAGCAGCAATAGAAGCAAGCAGTAGCAGCAGCAAGCAGCAGCACCAAGCAGCAAGGAGCAAGCAGCAGCAGCAATCAGCAGCAGCAGCAGCAGCAAGCAGCAGCAGCACCAAGCAGCAGCAGCAATCAGCAGCAGCAAGCAGCAGCAGCAATCAGCAGCAGCAGCAAGCAGCAGCAAGCAAGCAAGCAGCAAGCAAGCAAGCATGCAGCAAGCAAGCAAGCAGCAAGCAAGCAAGCAAGCAGCAAGGAAGCAAGCAAGCAAGCAGCAAGGCAGCAAGCAAGCAAGCAGCTAGCAAGCAGCAAACAAGCAGAAAGCGAGCAAGCAAGCATCAAGCAAGCAGCAAGCAAGCAGCAAGCAAGCAAGCAGCAAGCAAGCAAGCAACTAGCAGCAAGCAAGCAAGCAAGCAGCAGCAAGCAAGCAAGCAGCAAGCAAGCAGCAGCAAGCAAGCAGCAGCAAGCAAGCAACAGCAGGCAAGCAAGCAGCAGCAGCAAGCAAGCAAGCAGCAGCAAGCAGCAGCAAGCAAGCAAGCAGCAGCAAGCAAGCAAGAAGCAGCAAGCAGCAAGCAAGCAAGCAAGCAAGCAGCAAGCAAGCAAGCAGCAAGCAAGCAAGCAGCTGCAGAAAGCAGCAACAGCAAGCAGCACCAGCAAGCAGCACCAGCAAGCAGCAGCAGCAAGTAGCAGCAGCTGCAAGCAGCAGCAAGCAGCAGGAGGAGCAGCAGAAGCAAGCAGCAGCAGCAGCAGCAGCAAGCAGCAGCAGCAGCAGCAGCAGCAAGCAGCAGCAGCAGCAAGCAGCAAGCAGCAAGCAGCAAGCAGCAGCAGCAAGCAGCAGCAACAAGCAGCAGCAGCAAGCAGCAGCACCAAGCAGCAGCAGCAAGCAGCACCAAGCAGCAGCAGCAAGCAGCAACAGCAAGCAGCAGCAGCAGCAGCAAGCATCAGCACCAGCAGCAGCAAGCAGCAGCAGCAGCTAGCAGCAGCAGCAGCAAGCAGCAGCAGCAAGCAGCAGCAGCGCCAAGCAGCAGCAAGCAGCAAGAAGCAGCAGCAAGCAAGCAAGCAGCAAGCAAGCAGCAAGCAAGCAAGCATGCAGCAAGCAAGCAAGCAAGCAAGCAAGCAGCAAGCAAGCAAGGAAGCAGCAAGGAAGCAAGCAAGGAAGCAGCAAGGAAGCAAGCAAGCAGCAAGGAAGCAAGCAAGCAGCAAGCAAGCAAGCAGCTAGCAAGCAGCAAACAAGCAGAAAGCGAGCAAGCAAGCATCAAGCAAGCAGCAAGCAAGCAAGCTAGCAGCAAGCAGCAAACAAGCAGCAGCAGCAAGCAAGCAGCAGCAAGCAAGCAGCAGCAAGCAAGCAAGCAGCAGCAAGCAAGCTGCAGCAAGCAAGCAAGCAGCAGCAGCAAGCAGCAACAGCAAGCAGCAGCAGCAAGCAGCACCAGCAAGCAGCAGCAGCAAGTAGCAGCAGCTGCAAGCAGCAGCAAGCAGCAGGAGCAGCAGCAGAAGCAAGCAGCAGCAGCAGCAGCAGTCAGCAGCTGCAGCAAGCAGCAGCAGCAGCAAGCAGCAGCAACAGCAAGCAGCAGCAGCAGCAAGCAGGAGCAGCAGCAAGCAGCAGCAGCAACAGCAAGGAGCAAACAGCAGCAGCAGCAAGCAGCAAACAGCAGCCGCAGCAAGCAGCAAGCAGCAGCAAGAAGCAACCAGCAGCAAGCAGGAGCAAGCAGCAGCAAGCAGCAGCAAGCAGCAGCAGCAAGCAGCAGCAAGCAGCAGCAAGCAGCAGCAAGCAGCAGCAGCAGCAGCAGCAGCAAGCAGAAGCAGCAGCAAGCAGCAGCAGCAAGCAGCAGCAGCAAGCAGCAGCAGCAGCAGCAAGCAGCAGAAAGCAGAAGCAAGCAGCAGCAGCAGCAGCAAGCAACAGCAGCAGCAAGATGCAGCAGCAAAAAGCAGCAGCAAGCTGCAGCAGGAAGCAGCAGCAGTAACCATCAGCAGCAAGCAAGCAAGCAGCAGCAGCAAGCAAGCAGCAGCAGCAAGCAGCAGCAACAAGCAGCAGCAGCAAGCAGCAGCACCAAGCAGCCGCAGCAAGCAGCACCAAGCAGCAGCAGCAAGCAGCAGCAGCAAGCAGCAACAGCAAGCAGCAGCAGCAGCAGCAAGCATCAGCAGCAGCAGCAGCAAGCAGCAGCAGCAAGCAGCAGCAGCAAGCAGCAGCAGCAAGCAGCAGCAAGCAGCAAGCAGCAGCAGCAAGCTGCAGCAGCAGCAAGCAGCAGCAATCAGCAGCAGCAAGCAGCAGCAGCGCCAAGCAGCAGCAGCAAGCAGCAGTAAGCAGCAACAAGCAGCAGCAAGCAAGCAGCAAGCAAGAAAGCATGCAGCAAGCAAGCAAGCAGCAAGCAAGCAAGCAAGCAGCAAGGAAGCAAGCAAGCAAGCAGCAAGGAAGCAAGCAAGCAAGCAGCAAGGAAGCAAGCAAGCAGCAAGCAGCTAGCAAGCAGCAAACAAGCAGAAAGCGAGCAAGCAAGCATCAAGCAAGCAGCAAGCAAGCAAGCAAGCTCGCAGCAAGCAAGCAGCAAGCAAGCAAGCAGCAAGCAAGCAAGCAGCAAGAAAGCAAGCAGCAGCAGCAAACAAGCAGCAGCAAGCAAGCAGCAGCAAGCAAGCAAGCAGTAGCAAGCAAGCTGCAGCAAGCAAGCAAGCAGCAGCAGCAAGCAAGCAAGCAGCAGCAAGCAAGCAAGCAGCAGCAAGCAAGCAAGCAGCAGCAAGCAGCAAACAAGCAAGCAGCAAGCAAGCAAGCATGCAGCTGCAGCAAGCAGCACCAGCAAGCAGCAGCAGCAGCAAGCAGCAAGCAGCAGCAGAAGCAAGCAGCAGCAGAAGCAAGCAGTAGCAGAAGCAAGCAGCAGCACCAAGCAGCAGCAGAAGCAAGCAGTAGCATCAGCAAGCAGCAGCACCAAGCAGCAGCAGCAGCAGCAGGAAGGAGCAAGCAGCAGCAGCAGCAGCAGCAGCAAGCAGCAAGCAGCAGCAGCAAGAAGCAACCAGCAGCAAGCAGGAGCAAGCAGCAGCAAGCAGCAGCAGCAAGAAGCAGCAGCAAGCAGCAGCAGCAAGCAGCAGCAGCAAGCAGCAGCAGCAGCAGCAGGCAGCAGCAGCAAGAAGGAGCAGCAGCAAGCAGCAAGCAGCAGCAGCAGCAAGGAGCAAACAGCAGCAGCTGCAAGCAGCAAGCAGCAGCAGCAGCAAGCAGCAAGCAGCAGCAGCAGCAGCAAGCAGCAGCAGCAAGCAGCAGCAGCAGCAAGCAGCAGCAGCAGCAAGCAGCAGCAGCAAGCAGCAGCAGCAAGCAGCAGCAGCAAGCAGCAGCAGCAGGCAGCAGCAGCAGCAAGCAGCAGCAGCAAGCAGCAGCAGCAGCAGCAGGCAGCAGCAGCAAGAAGGAGCAGCAGCAAGCAGCAAGCAGCAGCAGCAGCAAGGAGCAAACAGCAGCAGCTGCAAGCAGCAAGCAGCAGCAGCAGCAAGCAGCAAGCAGCAGCAGCAAGCAGCAGCAGCAAGCAGCAGCAGCAGCAAGCAGCAGCAGCAGCAAGCAGCAGCAGCAAGCAGCAGCAGCAAGCAGCAGCAGCAAGAAGCAACCAGCAGCAAGCAGGAGCAAGCAGCAGCAGCAAGCAGCAGCAGCAAGCAGCAGCAGCAAGCAGCAGCAGCAGCAGCAGCAAGCAGCAACAGATGCAAGCAGCAATAGAAGCAAGCAGTAGCAGCAGCAAGCAGCAGCACCAAGCAGCAAGGAGCAAGCAGCAGCAGCAAGCAGCAGCAGCAGCAGCAGCAAGCAGCAGCAGCACCAAGCAGCAGCAGCAATCAGCAGCAGCAAGCAGCAGCAGCAATCAGCAGCAGCAGCAAGCAGCAGCAAGCAAGCAAGCAGCAAGCAAGCAAGCATGCAGCAAGCAAGCAAGCAGCAAGCAAGCAAGCAAGCAGCAAGGAAGCAAGCAAGCAGCAAGGCAGCAAGCAAGCAGCTAGCAAGCAGCAAACAAGCAGAAAGCGAGCAAGCAAGCATCAAGCAAGCAGCAAGCAAGCAGCAAGCAAGCAAGCAGCAAGCAGGCAAGCAAGCAGCAGCAAGCAAGCAAGCAAGCAGCAGCAAGCAAGCAAGCAGCAAGCAAGCAGCAGCAAGCAAGCAGCAGCAAGCAAGCAACAGCAGGCAAGCAAGCAGCAGCAGCAAGCAAGCAAGCAGCAGCAAGCAAGCAAGCAGCAGCAAGCAGCAGCAAGCAAGCAAGCAGCAGCAAGCAAGCAAGAAGCAGCAAGCAGCAAGCAAGCAAGCAAGCAAGCAGCAAGCAAGCAAGCAGCAAGCAAGCAAGCAGCTGCAGCAAGCAGCATCAGCAAGCAGCACCAGCAAGCAGCACCAGCAAGCAGCAGCAGCAAGTAGCAGCAGCAGCAAGCAGCAGGAGGAGCAGCAGAAGCAAGCAGCAGCAGCAGCAGCAAGCAGCAGCAGCAGCAGCAGCAAGCAGCAGCAGCAGCAAGCAGCAAGCAGCAAGCAGCAGCAGCAAGCAGCAGCAACAAGCAGCAGCAGCAAGCAGCAGCACCAAGCAGCAGCAGCAAGCAGCAGCACCAAGCAGCAGCAGCAAGCAGCACCAAGCAGCAGCAGCAAGCAGCAGCAGCAAGCAGCAACAGCAAGCAGCAGCAGCAGCAGCAAACATCAGCAGCAGCAGCAGCAAGCAGCAGCAGCAAGCAGCAGCAGCAAGCAGCAGCAGCAAGCAGCAGCAAGCAGCAAGCAGCAGCAGCAAGCTGCAGCAGCAGCAAGCAGCAGCAATCAGCAGCAGCAAGCAGCAGCAGCGCCAAGCAGCAGCAGCAAGCAGCAGTAAGCAGCAACAAGCAGCAGCAAGCAAGCAAGCAGCAAGCAAGCAGCAAGCAAGAAAGCATGCAGCAAGCAAGCAAGCAGCAAGCAAGCAAGCAAGCAAGCAGCAAGGAAGCAAGCAAGCAAGCAGCAAGGAAGCAAGCAAGCAAGCAGCAAGGAAGCAAGCAAGCAGCAAGGAAGCAAGCAAGCAGCAAGCAGCTAGCAAGCAGCAAACAAGCAGAAAGCGAGCAAGCAAGCATCAAGCAAGCAGCAAGCAAGCAAGCAAGCTCGCAGCAAGCAAGCAGCAAGCAAGCAAGCAGCAAGAAAGCAAGCAGCAGCAGCAAACAAGCAGCAGCAAGCAAGCAGCAGCAAGCAAGCAAGCAGTAGCAAGCAAGCTGCAGCAAGCAAGCAAGCAGCAGCAGCAAGCAAGCAAGCAGCAGCAAGCAAGAAAGCAGCAGCAAGCAAGCAAGCAGCAGCAAGCAGCAAGCAAGCAAGCAGCAAGCAAGCAAGCATGCAGCTGCAGCAAGCAGCACCAGCAAGCAGCAGCAGCAGCAAGCAGCAAGCAGCAGCAGAAGCAAGCAGCAGCAGAAGCAAGCAGTAGCAGAAGCAAGCAGCAGCACCAAGCAGCAGCAGAAGCAAGCAGTAGCATCAGCAAGCAGCAGCACCAAGCAGCAGCAGCAGCAGCAGGAAGGAGCAAGCAGCAGCAGCAGCAGCAGCAGCAGCAGCAGCAAGCAGCAAGCAGCAGCAGCAAGAAGCAACCAGCAGCAAGCAGGAGCAAGCAGCAGCAAGCAGCAGCAGCAAGAAGCAGCAGCAAGCAGCAGCAGCAAGCAGCAGCAGCAGCAGCAGGCAGCAGCAGCAAGAAGGAGCAGCAGCAAGCAGCAAGCAGCAGCAGCAGCAAGGAGCAAACAGCAGCAGCTGCAAGCAGCAAGCAGCAGCAGCAGCAAGCAGCAAGCAGCAGCAGCAGCAAGCAGCAGCAGCAAGCAGCAGCAGCAGCAGCAAGCAGCAGCAGCAAGCAGCAGCAGCAAGCAGCAGCAGCAGGCAGCAGCAGCAGCAAGCAGCAGCAGCAAGCAGCAGCAGCAGCAGCAGCAAGGAGCAAACAGCAGCAAGCAGCAGCAAGAAGCAACCAGCAGCAAGCAGGAGCAAGCAGCAGCAGCAAGCAGCAGCAGCAAGCAGCAGCAGCAGCAGCAGCAGCAAGCAGCAACAGATGCAAGCAGCAATAGAAGCAAGCAGTAGCAGCAGCAAGCAGCAGCACCAAGCAGCAAGGAGCAAGCAGCAGCAGCAATCAGCAGCAGCAGCAGCAGCAAGCAGCAGCAGCACCAAGCAGCAGCAGCAATCAGCAGCAGCAAGCAGCAGCAGCAATCAGCAGCAGCAGCAAGCAGCAGCAAGCAAGCAAGCAGCAAGCAAGCAAGCATGCAGCAAGCAAGCAAGCAGCAAGCAAGCAAGCAAGCAGCAAGGAAGCAAGCAAGCAAGCAGCAAGGCAGCAAGCAAGCAAGCAGCTAGCAAGCAGCAAACAAGCAGAAAGCGAGCAAGCAAGCATCAAGCAAGCAGCAAGCAAGCAGCAAGCAAGCAAGCAGCAAGCAAGCAAGCAACTAGCAGCAAGCAAGCAAGCAAGCAGCAGCAAGCAAGCAAGCAGCAAGCAAGCAGCAGCAAGCAAGCAGCAGCAAGCAAGCAACAGCAGGCAAGCAAGCAGCAGCAGCAAGCAAGCAAGCAGCAGCAAGCAGCAGCAAGCAAGCAAGCAGCAGCAAGCAAGCAAGAAGCAGCAAGCAGCAAGCAAGCAAGCAAGCAGCAAGCAAGCAAGCAGCAAGCAAGCAAGCAGCTGCAGAAAGCAGCAACAGCAAGCAGCACCAGCAAGCAGCACCAGCAAGCAGCAGCAGCAAGTAGCAGCAGCTGCAAGCAGCAGCAAGCAGCAGGAGGAGCAGCAGAAGCAAGCAGCAGCAGCAGCAGCAGCAAGCAGCAGCAGCAGCAGCAGCAGCAGCAAGCAGCAGCAGCAGCAAGCAGCAAGCAGCAAGCAGCAAGCAGCAGCAGCAAGCAGCAGCAACAAGCAGCAGCAGCAAGCAGCAGCACCAAGCAGCAGCAGCAAGCAGCACCAAGCAGCAGCAGCAAGCAGCAACAGCAAGCAGCAGCAGCAGCAGCAAGCATCAGCACCAGCAGCAGCAAGCAGCAGCAGCAGCTAGCAGCAGCAGCAGCAAGCAGCAGCAGCAAGCAGCAGCAGCGCCAAGCAGCAGCAAGCAGCAAGAAGCAGCAGCAAGCAAGCAAGCAGCAAGCAAGCAGCAAGCAAGCAAGCATGCAGCAAGCAAGCAAGCAAGCAAGCAAGCAGCAAGCAAGCAAGGAAGCAGCAAGGAAGCAAGCAAGGAAGCAGCAAGGAAGCAAGCAAGCAGCAAGGAAGCAAGCAAGCAGCAAGCAAGCAAGCAGCTAGCAAGCAGCAAACAAGCAGAAAGCGAGCAAGCAAGCATCAAGCAAGCAGCAAGCAAGCAAGCTAGCAGCAAGCAGCAAACAAGCAGCAGCAGCAAGCAAGCAGCAGCAAGCAAGCAGCAGCAAGCAAGCAAGCAGCAGCAAGCAAGCTGCAGCAAGCAAGCAAGCAGCAGCAGCAAGCAGCAACAGCAAGCAGCAGCAGCAAGCAGCACCAGCAAGCAGCAGCAGCAAGTAGCAGCAGCTGCAAGCAGCAGCAAGCAGCAGGAGCAGCAGCAGAAGCAAGCAGCAGCAGCAGCAGCAGTCAGCAGCTGCAGCAAGCAGCAGCAGCAGCAAGCAGCAGCAACAGCAAGCAGCAGCAGCAGCAAGCAGGAGCAGCAGCAAGCAGCAGCAGCAACAGCAAGGAGCAAACAGCAGCAGCAGCAAGCAGCAAACAGCAGCCGCAGCAAGCAGCAAGCAGCAGCAAGAAGCAACCAGCAGCAAGCAGGAGCAAGCAGCAGCAAGCAGCAGCAAGCAGCAGCAGCAAGCAGCAGCAAGCAGCAGCAAGCAGCAGCAAGCAGCAGCAGCAGCAGCAGCAGCAAGCAGAAGCAGCAGCAAGCAGCAGCAGCAAGCAGCAGCAGCAAGCAGCAGCAGCAGCAGCAAGCAGCAGAAAGCAGAAGCAAGCAGCAGCAGCAGCAGCAAGCAACAGCAGCAGCAAGATGCAGCAGCAAAAAGCAGCAGCAAGCTGCAGCAGGAAGCAGCAGCAGTAACCATCAGCAGCAAGCAAGCAAGCAGCAGCAGCAAGCAAGCAGCAGCAGCAAGCAGCAGCAACAAGCAGCAGCAGCAAGCAGCAGCACCAAGCAGCCGCAGCAAGCAGCACCAAGCAGCAGCAGCAAGCAGCAGCAGCAAGCAGCAACAGCAAGCAGCAGCAGCAGCAGCAAGCATCAGCAGCAGCAGCAGCAAGCAGCAGCAGCAAGCAGCAGCAGCAAGCAGCAGCAGCAAGCAGCAGCAAGCAGCAAGCAGCAGCAGCAAGCTGCAGCAGCAGCAAGCAGCAGCAATCAGCAGCAGCAAGCAGCAGCAGCGCCAAGCAGCAGCAGCAAGCAGCAGTAAGCAGCAACAAGCAGCAGCAAGCAAGCAGCAAGCAAGAAAGCATGCAGCAAGCAAGCAAGCAAGCAAGCAGCAAGGAAGCAAGCAAGCAAGCAGCAAGGAAGCAAGCAAGCAAGCAGCAAGGAAGCAAGCAAGCAGCAAGCAGCTAGCAAGCAGCAAACAAGCAGAAAGCGAGCAAGCAAGCATCAAGCAAGCAGCAAGCAAGCAAGCAAGCTCGCAGCAAGCAAGCAGCAAGCAAGCAAGCAGCAAGCAAGCAAGCAGCAAGAAAGCAAGCAGCAGCAGCAAACAAGCAGCAGCAAGCAAGCAGCAGCAAGCAAGCAAGCAGTAGCAAGCAAGCTGCAGCAAGCAAGCAAGCAGCAGCAGCAAGCAAGCAAGCAGCAGCAAGCAAGCAAGCAGCAGCAAGCAAGCAAGCAGCAGCAAGCAGCAAACAAGCAAGCAGCAAGCAAGCAAGCATGCAGCTGCAGCAAGAAGCACCAGCAAGCAGCAGCAGCAGCAAGCAGCAAGCAGCAGCAGAAGCAAGCAGCAGCAGAAGCAAGCAGTAGCAGAAGCAAGCAGCAGCACCAAGCAGCAGCAGAAGCAAGCAGTAGCATCAGCAAGCAGCAGCACCAAGCAGCAGCAGCAGCAGCAGGAAGGAGCAAGCAGCAGCAGCAGCAGCAGCAGCAAGCAGCAAGCAGCAGCAGCAAGAAGCAACCAGCAGCAAGCAGGAGCAAGCAGCAGCAAGCAGCAGCAGCAAGAAGCAGCAGCAAGCAGCAGCAGCAAGCAGCAGCAGCAAGCAGCAGCAGCAGCAGCAGGCAGCAGCAGCAAGAAGGAGCAGCAGCAAGCAGCAAGCAGCAGCAGCAGCAAGGAGCAAACAGCAGCAGCTGCAAGCAGCAAGCAGCAGCAGCAGCAAGCAGCAAGCAGCAGCAGCAGCAGCAAGCAGCAGCAGCAAGCAGCAGCAGCAGCAAGCAGCAGCAGCAGCAAGCAGCAGCAGCAAGCAGCAGCAGCAAGCAGCAGCAGCAAGCAGCAGCAGCAGGCAGCAGCAGCAGCAAGCAGCAGCAGCAAGCAGCAGCAGCAGCAGCAGGCAGCAGCAGCAAGAAGGAGCAGCAGCAAGCAGCAAGCAGCAGCAGCAGCAAGGAGCAAACAGCAGCAGCTGCAAGCAGCAAGCAGCAGCAGCAGCAAGCAGCAAGCAGCAGCAGCAGCAAGCAGCAGCAGCAAGCAGCAGCAGCAGCAAGCAGCAGCAGCAGCAAGCAGCAGCAGCAAGCAGCAGCAGCAAGCAGCAGCAGCAAGAAGCAACCAGCAGCAAGCAGGAGCAAGCAGCAGCAGCAAGCAGCAGCAGCAAGCAGCAGCAGCAAGCAGCAGCAGCAGCAGCAGCAAGCAGCAACAGATGCAAGCAGCAATAGAAGCAAGCAGTAGCAGCAGCAAGCAGCAGCACCAAGCAGCAAGGAGCAAGCAGCAGCAGCAAGCAGCAGCAGCAGCAGCAGCAAGCAGCAGCAGCACCAAGCAGCAGCAGCAATCAGCAGCAGCAAGCAGCAGCAGCAATCAGCAGCAGCAGCAAGCAGCAGCAAGCAAGCAAGCAGCAAGCAAGCAAGCATGCAGCAAGCAAGCAAGCAGCAAGCAAGCAAGCAAGCAGCAAGGAAGCAAGCAAGCAGCAAGGCAGCAAGCAAGCAGCTAGC
>NC_135497.1:489319840-489400902 GCF_052857255.1 Amblyomma americanum | reverse complement strand
GAAAAAAACGACATGATTGAGAGCATTATACGCAATCAAAGCATCAAGTTTGTCCTACAGCAGATATAGTTTGTATCACTGGCAAGATTACGCGCAGGTGAAGTAGTAAGCGAAATCAAAAGGACATCTGCATGTTGCAAAGATAAAGAAGCCGTTAAATAGAGCGCGAAGGAATGAGGCAAAAACACCATGCCACAGCACAGTACATGACATGCAGAGGTAAACAGACAGCATAAAGTGCAGATATGGGAACCATTGAAACTTGCTATACCAGTGTACTCAACGGTTATGAGTTTGGAACAACGTTTAACACCATAACGATGTAAAAGAAAGCTGTAGGAAGAGTAAGGAAAAATTGCACACACCCTCACAAGTTTATTTTTTCACTACATTTACCCAAGGGCCCACTCGCGTCCTAACCACGGCAGCGCGCCTGTATTCCACAAGAACAGAAATCGGGTTTTGCAAGACAAAACCCGCCTCTGAGACTACTAGTGCATGCCCATCCGGTTATCATTTCATTAAGTGAAGCTTGTAATGGTGGAATACGCAATTTTGTGAAGTTTTTGCGGGATTCACACGGGCAAAAAACGTGCGGACCGCAGCAAAAAAGTGGAGGGGCACCTAAGCTCCGCCTTAAGGGTATGACGCGATAGCCTTAATGAGTTAATTCCCATATATGCTGAATGACATCCTCTACACTACATTCATAGATCTCTGGGAGTCCTCATACCCCTCCCGGATCAGTGGTGCAGCGGTTAAGGCTTGGGCGACTCAGGTTGCTCCTGCTGGGCAGCTTCTCGTGACAAATCACTAACTAGTTGCCACGGTGGTGAATTTGCTCACAATTCTGTCGGCACGTTGTGACAACGCCACAAGGTCACGTGACCTAGGTTGCTTATCCGGGGATTTTTCGCTCACAACGCCGACGCCGGATTTTCTGCACAACGGGAGGCCTTAATGCTGTCGCGTTAAAAAGCCAGCGGCAGGCAAACGAGAGCAGCCACGCCGCTGCTTCGCAAAAATGACGGCAGGCGGCGCAGGACTCGTGGCGCATGGGGAACTTGCGCTGAAGTTTGCGGTTCCCATTGCAGCGCCATAACACACTGCCTAGCGAGAAGAGCAAGCGGTTTTGGGTAGTACTCTTGGTACTTTTCCGCGCCACCTTCAGGCGCTTATTGGCGGGAGCCTCCGCGCTCTGTCGAAGGCGCACGTGCCGTGCGTCAGCTATGCGGGCTGCGCCGAGAGAAGCTCGGCAATGAATGCTGTCAGCCACACGCGGGTATCTAATCGCGCAGAACGTGTTCTCGCGTTTGCAGCGGCTGACAACAGCAGTTTTGAGTCGCCGGATGGAGCAATTGCAGTGCCACCTTGGCAGCGCAGGTTCCCCATAAATCACCCGAGGGAACAGCGACAAAAGGCGGGGATCTAGCCACTTACAACGAACTCGATGGTGGCGCGCAGATGCATGCCAAGTTGGCAAGCGTTGGTGAAAGCGTCGTCGATTTCCTATAAACATCCCTTTCCACACAATCGTGGCGCATTGCAAGATATCTACCGCGGCCACTCGCGAATACCTTTGCTGGTAACCTGCAGGTCGGCCTCCCCGTGACCGTCCCGATCGGATTCCCGGGGAGTGCTTGGGCTGCTGCGCCATCATCTTAGGCGCCGCCAGCTCCGGCAAAAATCCACTTACGCGAAGATGCGTGCGCGCAGTATACATATAGCAAGCGACGCATGCCACATGGCCAGCATCCGAACTGGTATCTAAAGGATTGCTTCTCCTCCCACGTCAGACATTTCCGCACGCAGGAATTGTAGCCTGTCAGCGCGCGCTATCAATGCACCCTTTTCTTATTTTTTTTTGTTCTTTCGGGAGAGGTGCCCTAGCTGGCGACGCTCTTCGTTATAACCGAGCGGTGCGGCTACAGTTGTTCGTTTTATCCGAGACGCAATGCCACAGCCCTAACGTATATTTTGACAGTAGCACCACCTTCGTTCGTGATAACTGTGGTCTTTATAAGTAGGCTGTATAGAGTATTTACAAATACACAGGTGAGCATGTTTTTGTCCAGACACAGTTCGTAAGAGCACTGCGCGCTAGCGACCACTGAGCTACTGTGAAAACTAAGTTCCTCGGCCGGGCTTCTCTTGCGCAGTGTATTGACGGAGTAGATTTCATTTAGTAAGCTACGGTGTGGAGCTGTCGCCGGTGAACTTGTTGCGATTGACGCAGAGAGCGGTGAGCCAGGGGAAATTTGCGAGGGAAGAACCAAACAGCATCGCATAGCATATCGCACGCGGGTTTGCAAACAGCCATCTCGCCTGCGATGAACAGAGCGAGGAGCGCCGCCGTTGTAGATTGCCCACGACTGTACTTTGCGTACCTCCGCTATTCAGGATGTGTATTATATTGTAGGCGTTATATCCAACACTGCTTCGCACTTGGGCTAATGAACATGTACGGCTGACCAGGCACTGCTGGGAGGAGCATGCCCGATGAGCATGTGCCCTCCCCTACACAGATGACAACAGGGGCGGTATTACGGATCGCTCTGAATGGAAACTGTCTCAAAAAGTGTCTCATTTTCCCCTCTCCTATTGGTCGGTCGTGGGCGGCGGCCATTTTGATTTTTTGCGTCACTGACTGACGTCGTAAACGGCCCAGAAGTGTTGACGTTGGCCACCTAATTATGCGGGCAGATTCAGACGATTTTTTGAGACTGCAAAATGTAGTCTCAAAGCGTTTGAGACACAAAATGGCGACTGCTTACATCGTCGTATAAACGGGTGACGGCGCGAGCAACGGTGTAGGAGGGTGCATGAAGACGACTTTGAGGCGAGGGACGAGTTATTTTGACGCTTCGACTTAAGAAGGAGACTGTGCAGTGGCTGTGCGACGACCTCGCCGTTGAACTGGGAGGTGCGCTGTCAGTGGAGCGGCCGGTGCTGTGCGCGCTGCGCTTCTTCGCCACCGGTGGGTTTCAAGGCGCCGTTGGAAATGAAGAAAACGTCGCCGCAGCCCAACCGACTGTGAACAAGTGTTTGCGGCGGGTAGCGGAGACCAGTGTCAACGTTGGGTCGCAGAAAGGGTGTTTCGCTTTCCGAGGAGAAGGCGGCGCCGAAGGAGGGCGTCCATTGCCTAAACGTTCGCCGCGGCAACATCCCCAGCGTCGTCGGGTGTGTCGATTGGGCACTCATCCCTATCAAGGAGTGTGGGGGCAGTGCTGCGAACGAGCCGCAAGCGGTTCTACTCTGCGAACGTGATAGTGAGTATACCTCGGGCACTGTTTTTGACCACATGAGTTCAGCTACAAGTGCGGGTCTCGGCAGCGAGAGTGAGTACGGGCTGTGCGTGTTTTTTCTCAGATCTGTGGCGCGAACATGCGCAATGTGGCTGCGGACACGCGCTGACCCGGATCCTTCCACGACGCCTTCGTCTGGCAGCACTCCAAGGCGGAGGAAGGCCTGCTGGACGACGGTGACTTTTTTCTGGGTAAGCAGTAAAAGAGCCGTGTCACCCGTCGGGCGAACTCAGTCACATATATTGAGCTGCAGCGCTATGCATTTGCACGGATCTGCTGAAGCTACAAGAATCAGTGTGGCTAGTTACACCAATGCAGACACGTTACAGTATGATACAGTGTATTGCCACCATTTTGTTAATTATAATTGCAGCAGAAACACAGGGCACATATTACATTGTTGAAATGCATAGCCTTTCCTGTTGAAGAAACCGAAACAAAATGCACCTGACAGCGCTTGTGTTTTGTAGGCAATCATAGCGCATCATTTATATGAATATTGTGGTGAAAACTGACCTTACAGCAGCGCTCACTTATCTCAATCCTGCGTGTCTGTATGCTCTTGAATGTCATATTCAGCAAAGCCAGGATGTGGGCTACTTGGCATGAGTCTTCTGCTGTATAGCAGTGTGTCCTGTAAGGCTGTTGAGATCACTGAGAAAGGACATGCTTAGCTGCGTCATTTTTTGTTATGCCGGAGACTATGTCTACCCAATGGAGCCATGGCTGCTTGCACCAGTTGCGTGGCATCACAGACCGCGCTTGCCGCACTTCACAACGTCTGTTTGGACGCGCCCATGTCAGCAGAGGGTGCAGGCGACACTGCCACTGACCCAGATAACAACGGGCCACCTCTAAATGGTGGCTACCTCGTAGAGACAGGGTCTCTCCTCACCTGCCTCCTGGGAAGAGCAATGCGGTGCTGTACTTTCGGCCTCTTAAGGACGGCCCGTCTCCAGAGGCAGGCGTACCTAGGGATGGTGCAGCGACAGTTGCGATGGAAAATCTAGCGTCCAGAGACGACTCACCATGCTGGCGTGGAGAGTCATATCAGCCACTCTTCCCCTGTTGCCACTGTCATTTCCTTCTGCCAGTGCACAACACACATCTGCAAGTGTGTGAGCAACTATGTGATGTGGTTGTGCCCTTGGCCAACCTGTGTGCAGTGAGAAGCCAGCAGTGACAAACAAGTGCCCCCCACCGGCTGCCACTTGATTTTCAGTGCGTTCGCCAGTATACCTCCCAGTCCCTCAGCAGCGTGTTGCACAGTCTCTTCCTAAAGGCGGAAAAGTGTTGATGCAGCTCGCCCAATTTGTGAAAAGCATCATTTTGAACTCTCTTTTGTCAATGCTTATGTCAGCCCACCTGCCTCTTCTCTGCTATCTCCTTCCAGCTTGGTGAAGTGCCTGTGGTCATTACCTGTGTGACGGACATGCATAAACCAAAAGTATAGTGCTGGAATAAGGCATGAAATATTTGTGATGCTTGCTGGAATCAAAAAGCTGTTTTTTAGTGCATCATACATTCAGTAAGCGCGTTAATTTTTTTAGGCACAGCATTTGACACGAGTGTTTCTATTGCAGAAAAGGCAGTGTACATACAAGCATACTTTACCTTGATGTACATAAAATTACCATTTGGCATTTTCGAGTGCAGTTAAGAAAATTTGTTTTGAAAAATTGAATTCAAAGTGCCTGTTTTCTTTCATACAGAGGCTACCTGTACAATAAATACTGCATAGTACAGTGTACATAATGCATTTTCAGGACTAGGAAACATTTTGGCACATATAAGTTGTGTAAATACCAAAGCTAAGCTTTTAGCTTAACGGTATGTGGCTAGGGGTTTCACTCTGTGCTAAACACTGTACAACAATGCATAATAAATATTGTAAGGTGCAGTGGCTATAATGACTGCTGAATGACTAGAACATCTTCACTGATAGGCAAAGATGTGAAAACGTCACAGACACATCATCAAGGAGATGGTATGTGAGTAGAGGTTAGTTTACAATCACAAATCATGCAACAAGGTTACTGGAAATGCTCTACAGCTCTAAGAATATACAGGCAGCTCCATTATGGAAAATTTTGAGCACTCGGTTATTGCCCCATAACTGACACCTGGCTTGGTTTGCGTAACACAAGGCTATGAAGTCCTGTCCATGATTTGCGTAACACAAGGGTATGAAGTCCTGTCCATGATGACACAAGACGGTGACAATGCCGAATGGCCGGACCAGCTCCTTATGCTATCGCATAATATGTGTGACAAGTGCAACTGCTTTCAAGCTACTTTTCGTCTAGGTATTTAATATCCTACTCATTTTCAACTGGTTGTTTCCTTTCTAACGGGAGCGGCCTGTATACAGGGCGCCTCAGATAAGATGGACCATAATTTAAAAAAAGAACCCGATGTGGTCTTCCGACCTGAAAGGAAGTGCATGTTAGAAGCTATGCAAAGTATTTAAACCATTCAAACACTGCCCTCACCAAGCCCAGCTATACCAACATCACTCCGCCTGCTGAGCAAAACACAATAACATATTGCACATCACTGCCCCGTCATACCTACCTCACTGCCCTGGATCATATGCAATTCAAGCGCTGTGTACCAGCGAACATGAACAAACTTGCTCAACTTTCTGCCCAGTTACAATTAGCCTCTACACAAGCCATACAAGCAAACTGCTTCTTTCCTGGTTGACCCTGCATCTACTGCAAGATCAGGAAATAGCGTTAATGGAACAAGCTCGTTCTCTCCTCGGTGACAATAGCAAAGTTATCAAGTGATTCCTTTCTCTCTAAAAAAACTAAGTGGAACATAAACATCATAATTTCTGCATCTTGCTCAGGAAAAAAAGAAACTTCCGCAACAACTGAACGTAAACTGAACGGAGCTACAAAATTACCAACGGACTTAGCCCGATGTGGGCGCCATCACTTGGTTACGAGGCACAAGAGCGATTGCTGCCACAGAGGCAGGCCGTGTCGGCTATCATTTCCCGCAGCGAGATTGCAAGCGGTCAGCAGCAGCACCAGTCTGCTCCCATCTGTCGGCAGTTGCTTCTGTGTGATGATTCACGGCTTTCTGGTATTTTTTAAAGAAAATAAACAGAACCACACGTCACTCGGTCATCGATAGGCGCCGACCGAGAACACAGGCTAAAGTTGTCCTCGTCGATTTTCGAGCTGAGCGCTGCTTGTAAGTTGATCTCGGCAGGCCCGTATCATTCACTGCCTTCAATCAGATTTTTCTGCGCACTTAAGACACCCGTGAAGTACCTTTATTTTAGACGACACGCAAAAAAAAAAAAACAGTAACTAGCCATGGAATCAGCTGTTTTCTTGCAGGCCGCCATGTTCTCGTTATACAACTGCCAGCGCACCCTCATGGCAAGAGAAGGTAACCTCCAGAAAATTTAATTTCAAAACTGAGAATGCTTCTAATTCTCCTTCGTGTTGTTGAGTTTCAACAGAGTTTATTACAAGAATAAAACATTATTTGTCTTCTTCATTGCGTTTATGTTTATTTTTACACTAACATGTTCACGCTTTACCGCTGACAGCACACCTTCGCGGCAACAAAAGGGACTGAGCAGCCAACTTAATTGCAAAACTGAAAACACTGCTTGTTTAGCTTGGTGCTGTTGAGTTAGAAATACAGTTCCTTAGCGAAATAAAACATTACTCGTTTTATTCACTGCGTCTTTACAGCAAAACAAAAGTCTACGGTCCCTTGTCGTGCGAATAGATGGTTCCGGGGCGGAGCCCTGCTACTAGCCACCGCAACCTTGCTCCTCATTGGCCGATTCCGCGGTCGGCATCTCGCGGTGTCGTCATTTTGACGTCACGATCTCAAAATTGAGACAGTTTTTGAGAGCGATCCGTAATACCGGCCCTGGAAGCGCTGAGGCTTTCATGGTGAGCATTGAAGAATTCCTGTCGAAATGTTCATCTTGAGATAATAAGCGCATTGTCTAAATTCTAAATTTAGCGGTGTGACATAACAGGGACACCTAATTGCATTAAGTGCGGGCAATGCGACAGCATTAGAACTACTGATGTGCCGTTACACATCGAGTTTGTGTCATTCTTGCGTCATGGCTGTGTTTGCGGGCCCCCAACACGTCTGTGTAAACAACCTCTTTGGGTTCTACAGCTGGTGGTTAGGCGGCGAGAGTCACGTGATGACGCAGATGCAATGAAGATGATGCATCGAAACTTCACTTGCTGTTTTTGTTGACGTCACTTCCCGTTCTCTCGGAATTACCTCAGTGGCGACGCATTTATGCCTCCCTCCCCCCGACGAGGCTTCCAACTCTCATACAGTATGATTTTGCACAGCAACCAGCGCCTGCGGTGCGCGTCCTCTGCCTTCTTCACGCTGTTCACTTTTACCACCGCTGATAACGCACATGTAAAAAGAACCCACAAATCTGGCGAGTTTCATAGGTGTGCAAAGGGAGGCTGACTCAAGCGATGCACTGCACCTAAGCATGGACTGCGGCCAAGTTTTGAGTCATGCGCCCCCTTGGTGAAGTGTTCGCAGGAGCCATTAAGGTGCGGAGAGAGAGCGCGAAAAAAAAAGGCCCAAGAAAGCACGCACGAGCAAAAGGAAAGAAAAGGAATGCCGGGGAGAGGAAATTGGGAAACTGGCAGCGGGAGACGGGGGGGATAAGGGAAAAAGCACCAAATCGCCACGATCTCGGGGCAGCAGTAGCGGCGGCGCCAGGGCCCCGGGGTTCCCCGGATGGCGCCGTCGGTGTGGGGTGAGTAGAACTCTGACGTGGGCGGCGGAGCGTATAACTCACCTTGTCCTTCATCCCGAAAGCCCCGTTATCGGGACCGACACATCGCTCTGCCCGCCGGTCACGAAGAGAGAAACCCCTCCTCCCCCGTACATCTCCCAACTTTCCCCCATCTTTCCCCGCGCAAGGCCCCCATCTTCCCGCGAAATCATTTCAATTCCCGAAGGTATCAGAAATTCATAACGTCCCTGCATTGAGATGCAGCACGGGCGCCCACTTGGCTCACCCCGCACACAACTTTCGGCCGCGTTATGATTCATTCGGATTGTCTCTCCTCCGCGCGCTGGCCAAACCTCGTTTGCACAGCAGAAAAATAAAAGCCAGCTCTTTTTCTCCCCGCACACATTGGAGATTCGGCTCACGGACGCACGGGGGGGGGGGGGGGGGGGGGGGGGGGCAAAGACGGCCCCGAATATGGCCGCGGCACCTGCAAGACGAGGCTGCTGCTATAATACGGCGACAAAGTGGTAAACAATGGCCGACTGCAAATCCCGGGGCAGAGCTCTTGTTGAGTGCGCACGGGCTCAGCGAGCGGCTGGGTCGCCCCCTTTCCGCCCGTCTCCATTTCGCTTCGAGTGACAAAGGCAGTGTGCGACAAAGGGACAGTGCCGCATAATTAGGCATTCGGCGATTACGTCACCACAGCAGCGGGCCTTCCCGATGCTGCTCAGCCATCTAGCCAAGCGCTGCAATAAATGGCGCCACTGCAAGGCTCTGCTTGATAAATGACAATTTTGCATATGCATCCTAACCAGTGAGCTCGGGAGGTTAGCCGCATGCAAAGAACAAGCAGGCGTGCGGTGACCGAAGTTCCTGCATGAAAAAGAGGTGCGATGTGTAGACGCCCCTGACTGATCATTTCTCTTTCGCTCTTTCCTGTGTACACTTTTTCGGGCGTTATGACAAGTTATGCGTTTTCTAATTAAACCCTAATGTAGTGCTTCTGGCGTCCGTTGTTTGCTTCATCACTTGTCATCGCTGTTTTAAACAAACGAAACACTACAATAGCCTAACTGTCCGTAATACGGCGCTCACATCAATTCGCGGAAACATAAGGACTCAATATCAGGACTTGTGCGGTTTGAAACGAACCTCTCATGTAAATAAGTGCGCATTCCGCAATTCAGTTGGCGCACTGTCATCCTTTATTGCATGGCTTTGCCTACTCCAAGCTCTACGCCTCAGTCGAATCCGAAAACAATTTAAGCACTTAGATCAATGTCACCCGTATAAGAGCATTTCTAATGACATGAGGTTTCCAATAACTAACTATAATCTGTCTCAGAAGCCGTCTGCAGCACTGTGGAAGGTAGGGGCACCCTGAGTCAATCAGGACGGAGCGCACTACATAATTGTGTTCCTACTCGTCTATCACTACGCTAACTCGTAACGATTTCGCGGTACTTGCGGTTTTGACCTTCAAGTGAGCCAGAGGTGAAACCTCTTACGGTGCAGTTCGGGTGTCCACTGATATATGTGAAGCAGTTACTACGCCATTTCGTTTCCTCAAAGCCAGTCCGAGTGTCCACCGATATATGTGAGACAGTTACTGTGCGATTTCCTTTCTTCAAAACTGAATTTAAAAACCAATCTTCAATTTTCTGCTGAAGCAAAGGAAAGGCACATAACTTGACCCCTGGGACGGTGGACACCTGAGTCGCGCTTTAAGCTACGTGGCGGTAGTGGCAGACATGCGCTGCATGCGTTGGCATTCACAATGTTGTAGCAGAAAAGCGGCACTGAAGCTGTAGACCGTCGGCGCTCATTGGTGTTGGCGTTGACAACGTTCTAGGCTCCGATGAATTTGAGGAAAAGAATTGCGCATAACTGGCTCCCTGGGTCAGTGGACGCCTCGATCGCGCGTTGAGGTTCGTGGCGGTGGTGAGAGAGAGATGCGGGCTGCATGCATTAGCGCTAACAACGTTGCGGCAGACACGCGACACTGCAGCGATAGCTAGGCCGCGGCGTTCATTGGGTGGCCAGCCTCTCGCGATCAACCATTAATTTAACCGCCACTTGGCAGGGTGGGTGCGTTGCCTATCCAGTGTGCGGAACGCAACCCGATTCACCACAGCTTTCGCTCTCTAACTAGGTTCAGCAGTAGCTGAACCGCAGCTATTTTTTTTTTTTACTTCAGTGTGGCCATTGCCCAAGGAAGCTGGATCGAATAGAGGCCGGGGCAGCCGTGTGTCGATGGAGGCGAAATGCAAAGCAAGCCCGTGTGCTCTGCTCTTGTCAGCGCAGAAGTCAAAATTAATCCGCAGCTCTCCACTACGGCGTCTGCTATAGCTCAACAGAGACGTTCTCATTTACGCTACTCACTACGGCAGTAATGAATGATCCCGACTTGTATGCACACAAGTAAGGAATCACGTTAGCCCGTTAGAGGGTTTCACATCTCATCGTCGTCCTCATCGCAACACGGATCAGCACTGTTGTTGCGTCCTCCAGGTTGATTACAGCAGCAGGACCTTGCTCAACAACGTCGTCGATGATGTGGCCCAGTTTTCTCGTCACATCTTCCTTTTTGGCGCATGATAGCCTTAGCTGCTTATGTGCCATTAAACCCAACACAACATCTTCCTTTTTGAGAACATGCTCCACACAGCTCTCCCATTTGTCGGCAGTCGCTTGCGTGACGCCTTTGGGCTTAAACTTCTGATCTGCACTATCCACGAAGCCCTTGACGTCGCTCCAAACAAGCTTTATAGGGTTCAGTGGGCAATGGTGGGCTAGCAGGCGCACAACGAGGTGACCACCAGGTTCAGCGATGCTGTCCACACGGCCGCTGTTTACGCTGTCGACAAGCTTCGTGAGCTCCGCTATATCTCTGCTCTACGCTATGACAATCAAGCCTGTACAGAGTGCCATCCGGGGGAAATAAAGCGGAATTCTAATGCTGGCATCGACCTTCAATGATAATGGTTGCGCTGGAGAGCATCAGAATGGACACGCGAACCGCACCAGCGTCTTACCGCTAGCAAAGCAGCTGCGAAAAGATTTCACTTCATTTGCTCCGCAGCACACCGCCCGAACGCTCTAGACTAGTGTGACCGAGTCTGCACGTCCTTTCCGGGACTACTTATGCGCGGCACTACACAGAACGGTATGGCGCGTTATCCACGACTATGGCACTGCCTGGTGGTAGCTGCGCGAACAGTTTCTGGGCGAACCACTTTTCGTACTTGTCCCCGTTCATTCGCTCGTGGTAGTCGTCCAAGCTTAGCTTAGCTCGGAGGACTTCCTCGGCGCCTTCGACGAAACCACGATCGCTGCCGCAATAAGTCTGCCGCCTATTGCCACTGGTGTTTTGAAGACAGCTCGACAGTCCAGATGGATGTGCTTCGTGCGCAGGCTGGATGGTGCCGTCAATCCACACCCAACTACGCGTGTGGCCTGCGTTGACCCACGTTTCGTTGGTGAAAAAAAAAAAAAAACTGGCCTACCCTGGCGTCGTAACTCCGCTCTCCGGCGCAGGTACCGGGAGCGACACAACACAATGTGCGTCGCTTGGATCGGCAGTGCATTCTGAGCTTTTCAGCACCTTTTGCATTGTTGCTGTGGACACGCTCGGCAGTGTGTCGTCCTCTTTGCGACATCGCTGCACCACTTTGGCGACAGTTGGTATCCCCCCCCCCCCCTTTCTGGAAGAAGTTGAACACCACCCTTCGCAACACGCTCAGCTCAGAATCGCCTAGCTTCATCGTCCACACTATGCCTGCCTGCTCCGTCTTGCGTTGTGCACTGGTAGAGCGTTCGCTCGCTCATCTGGGCGAGTTTTGTTAGTTCAAACTTTTGTTAGTTCAAACTGCTACCGCACTCGGCGCGAAGCGCTTCAAAAACGTTTAAGGGACTACAGACACCCAATTTTATTGCACGTTTTCTTCTGTCTGTCAAACGATGCTTTAGACTTAGAATACATGGATTACCGCGTGGGATTAGCCCACGACCACTACATATTTTTAATTGAATTTCTTCTCTCATGTTGTTTCGGTTTCATCGACCGAACGAAGACTGTGACGTCAAGTTGATCCGTTGGTCACGTGATCCACTAGAAAAACTGCAATATAATCGCTGATATGTAGTTTGACTTCACAACGACATTTAATCCAGCCTCTTCCAACACCTGCAATGACAAAAAAGACCTGTAACCAATTATATAGATTATTTTTATGCCCCATGCGACCTAGACACCAACAAGCGTCACAGTCATCGTTCAACTGATGGAATCGATACAGCGCTCAGAAGAAATTCAATTATAAATTATTTAGCGATCGTACACGAATACCGCAGGGTGCTCCATGTATACGAATGTCTAACGCATCGTTTGAAAGAAAACACGCGAGCAAAAATTCGGTGTGTATAGTCCTTTATAAAACTTCTTTTTGGGCTAGTTGGTGCACTTTGAAACTAAGAAAAGGAGCAGCGCCAAAGCATGCAATCGCAGACAAAGAAAGCACCAGACACAAGCGCTGACTACTAACTGAATTTTATTTAAGGAAGGCGCACCTTAAATAAGGCGAGGAATGCAGGTGAAGAGGAGGAGAGTGAACAAGCGTGAAAGATAACAGCAAGCCCAAGCAAGCATCAAGACATAAAAGCCTCAAATTTTAGCTGCTTATAAAAGGTCTACCTCTGCTGCAAACAGGGTTAATGAGGGAGTGCTGATGCAAGTGTCGCCATATCTCTTAACACAGTATGCTTCAGAGCTAACACGCACAGTCTCGTCGGCACTCTTACCTAGAATCCTTGTCTCAGCCAAACGAGCAACGCATCCTCTGCACTTACCTACGTGCGCAACCAAATGTGCGCACTTATCTTTTAACTCACATAAATTCCGGGCATCTTACCCCAATCGTTCGTCGATGTAACGGCCGGTTTCGCCTACTTAAGCCTTTCCACACGTCATGAGAATGGAATAAATCATGCCTGTTGAGCTTCACAAATGGCGTGTCATGTTGTATCTGGTACCTTCATTTTTTGGAGGCGCAAATGCGTGGGCATAACTTTCCCAGCTTGTTGGGTGCCGAAAATACAACGGACACACCATGCCTGTTGGCCACTTGATGTTGTGCGAAGTCTTGTGCAGGCATGGCAAACCCACAGGCCTATCGGCCTTCCGATGATCACCATCCATTGTTCTGGTTGCAGTCTTCAGTTTCTGAAGCAGGGTTTCAGCGACAGTAATCAAGACCGAAGGGGGGAAACCCGCCGCCAAAAGTCGGCAAATCTGATTCTGAAAACTTCTTTGCATCTGATGCGGGCACGATTTTTTGAGACAGCATTCCATACAGTGCGGCGCAATGGCTCTTTTGACTGTCTTCGAGTGTGCTCAATCATAAGGCTGGAAATCCTTTTTTGCACGTGGGTAATATCCCCAGCTAACGTGTCTTTCAGAGAACGCTAGTTTCAAGTCTAAAAAATGTAAAACGGTTGCGTAAGGTAGTTCATGGATAAATTTTATCCCGAGTTCATGGTTATTAAAAACGTCTAAAACTTCGCCTACTGTAGAGGTGTAGGCGAAGGTCATCTGCTTCTTTCTTCTCTTTCTTTCTTCTGCTTTTGCCTTGTCCTTTCATGCTATTTGCGCTGCTCCTTTTCCTTGGTTCTACAGTCCTTTAAAGCTAACAGCTTCGCCACCTTGGGGAAACCGCGCACACAGGCGACACGGGCGACACAACCCTCGGGCGATACCGCGAGACGGCGCATCGCCACATCGGAACAGGCCTCCGCAGGGCTGTGTCCGTGCGGGCTTTGACTACTAATTTCACGACTGACTGAAAGGCTCTCTATGCTTTAGGAATGTCGGTCCATGCTATGTTTTAAATTTCTGCGTTGACAGTTTGAAAACTAGTCCTAGAGTGGTCAGATATCTGAGGGACTATTTACTGTGCTCCTGCCGCCCTGATTCTACGACAAAGCTTCAATTTTGACAGTGCTGCAAACAGCTTGTGAGAAGGAGTATAGACGCGCGTCCGACAAGATGAGTTTTTCGTCGCCGTCGTTGAGAATGACGGCGAAATAGGCGCCAAAAACCTAACTTGCGTTTTCCGGATGACCGCCGCAGCCTGACTGGAATGACACTGATGGCAAAATGGCTGGCGGTTTAGCATTGCTAAGCTCGAAATAATGTGCGAAATCATGGTATTCTGCAGGTGGACAGCCCCGCCACGTACCTCAAAGCGCGAATGAGGTGCTCGCTGATCCAGAGAGCCAGTTATGCGCCTCTCCTTTCTCAGAATCAACGGAGTGTAAACCTTCCTCTTGTTTTCACAAAAGGAAAGGCGTATAACTGTCTCAATTCGTAGGTGCACGCCACAGCCTACTCACAGCGCTACTGAGGTGACCACTGCTGGAGTTCTTCGTCGGCTTATGCAGCGCGTATCACACGCTACCGTTCTCTGTTCACTTGTTGGCGGTTCTGGCGTTCCTTCGCCGGGCTTCACACACACGGACCGAGTTGAAACCCGCGGGGTGCGACTACAAGTGATTTCGCGATAAAAAAAAAAAGAAAACGCGCGCAGCACCAGACAGGTTGATTGGTCCCAAGTGGTTTGACAGTTGCTAACGGGCTCAGACTATAGTCGCGACAGGGAGCCTACAAATTACTGCACTACCGGCCGGGCTCGGCGTACATGCACAAAGCCACTAAGAACGCGAATTATCTTCAGAGAAAGAAAAATCCCTGCGCGCTAGATTTTAATGCCGAGTGCAGCCACTGCTAAAGGTCGCTAAACAGTAAATCATTCGTCATTTCTACGCACGGAAACAGTTCCTGGTTTTACCGCCAGCGTAGGCGACTGAAATTCATAGGGCCCTTTGTTCATGGACCCCACTTCCATACAGTATGTGCACTGGGTTAACCAGGATTCGTCCAAATATGCACCATCGAGGAAGCTGCCGACAAATGCGTGCCTCTTTTCAGGCGGCGTGAGTTCTAAGCAGTCCGAAAGAAGCAGCAAGCAGCCAGAACACATGACGGAATTACTATATTGCCGACGCCGCGCACTGCCGCTGCAGTCGGCGGCCAAGGGATGCTGATTACTGGAGAAATTTCGGCCCAGCCAAGAAAGCCAGCATGCTTCATGCGCCGGCTGGCTCAACCGGCCGCATCAAGAGGAAGCGAGTCTCGCAAAATTCTTGTTCTAATTGCAGTCATTCATACAGCAGCCTAATTGCCGCAAACGCGAATACGCACGAGCCGAACATCTCTAGTTAGCAGCGACATATTCTCTTGCAACCGGTTTTTGAACATGCACTTCGCTAGACCCGTTTCCTAGAATCGGACTAGTTTTGCACTACAGCTAAACGTCCGAGGGTAGTTGGCCTTTTTTTTTTTTTGCAGCCTGACTGTACGTGTGTGAATATTATAAACATGCATACACGGCAGGTTATTTGCAGCACCACAACAACGCGAGTATACAGCAGTAAAGCGTGAGCACTCATCGCCAGCAATTGCAGCACTTAAAGCACACGTATACCTCGCGAATCTCATTGGCACTGGGCTTTCTGGCTTAATAGGAGCGCGTACATATGATTTATTTCGACTTATATCTGCTGTGACATACAATACAATTTCAACGCAACGCTGCTCAATTAAATGTCAAATGTATTTCAGCGGTCAGTATTCAAGAGATCTCAATGCACCCTCAATCTTGAAAAAAAAAAAAAAATGGGGGGATTTCACAGGATTGATCAAAGTTATCTTTCAACAAACATTTTTGTGAAAAAAAAAATGCCGAAATTGTGAGACAAGAGAAAAAAAGGTCCATTTTACACGCCAAACTTTGAACAACATAAGCCTCGAAAACAATCGAACGAATCCTCCATAAAACATGAGACTGAGGGTGCACTGTAGCATTGACACTATTCTTTCATGTGAAAGGGAGAGTTTGAGCGACTTACTAGAGTCTTAACAGGCGCCGACTTCGCACTGAGCATAAAGTGCACGGTAAGGATGTGGTTACATCAGCCCTAGATTAGGCCTGTTTTGATTAAGTTAGGCTTAGCCAGACCACCGTCTCCTCAATGTCCCTCAACAAGCGCTGGACAAATACTTCGTTGCAAAGCACTCAACGAAAATGTGACGAGCTTTGTTGAGTAGCCAAATATAAACGGAAACTCGAGCTCACTTTTGTCAGCACTCGTTTTGGTGTAGTCACTTTAGTGCGGGCCAAAAAGCTACTACCGTTCGACAAATCAGCTGTGCTACATTACACCAAGAAATCAAAAGCTATCCATGACATTCTCTTGTTTGCACTGATAACTAATCGTCCCTTACACGGCAGCTATTCGAGTGCTACAGCATTCTTGGTACACAGTGCCGACGTTCGCGACTTCTTACTACTACATAATTTACGCAAATTACTGCGCCCACTGAGCACCGTTTTAAACACGCGCAATCGAGATATGAGCCACAGGCTGTTTCACACTTACGAGGGAAACAGGCCCGCTTCGCGAAGCGCTGTCACCGACAGCTTCAAGTTTACTATCAATCATAAATACAAGGCTTGGACATGTGCAACAGAAAGAGGAGGTCCCGTAGTGGAAAACTGTAGTGGGACCTCTTATGAAAAATTTTATTTATTTATTTTATTTTAAATGAGGCATAAATAAGCTGTAAGAGCTTATTTTAAATAATGTGCAATAGTAAACTTAAGCATTTGAAAGAAAACCAACACAGCGAAAGCCCATTACGAAAGCCACAGTAACACCTAAACTTATTAGGCATGTGCGAAGTATACGACATTCGATTCGATCCTAAAGTTTAGTATTCGAAATCTCGAATAACATTCCTGGAGCGCTTGCTTTGTTCGGTTTCGGTTCAGCGTTCCTCCTCCTCCGGGTTGCGCAACGAAGCAACCGCAATTAAAAACAGCAAATTACTGACAGGCAATTTTTCGGCGCTACACAAGTGAACGTCGGGTCAACCGGAAATAAATGCGAAAACGTTGCTTGCGTTCCTGAAGAACTTAAACGCAACTTTGACGTTCATTTGTTAATCCAAGACGTGGGCTGCTAAATGAGGCAGATTTTCTATTACTCCCTCGTTTCATACTCTTCTTGCAAAGCGTCCTTCGCGAGGAGGTGGTGTTGCAATATATGCTCAAAACTGATCTTAAAACTAATTTGTTGCCTGAATTATCAGTTATAACTACCGACTACGAAGTGCTTAGTACCAAAACAAATGATAAATTTGCCTCATTCGTCTATAGGCCGCCACCTGGGATTCTCGACCATTTTCGAACATTCGTCTATACTTTACTCGACTATACCTGCACGAAAGAACGGTCTTCTATTTTTTGGCGGTGATTTTAATATTCACATTACATAATCCTCTCATCCTACTTGCGAATTTCAAGAAATCGCATGCAATGGTTTCTGGAATGTAATTACCACGCCTACAAGGCTTACTCAAACAGCATCAAGCGTTGTTGATATATTTATAGCTGCTATTGCCCGCCCTCTAAAATGTGCTGGGACTACGGTATCAGATGTTAGTGATCGCTCCGATGCTTTCGTGTCACACTCCAATTTAACGCAGTTAACAAAATGTGATTGAGAAGTGTTCATCTTTCAGTGTATCACTAATAAGAACGTTTCCACCTTTAGAAAATCTCTGCAGTAGACCGGGAGTTAATTTTCAATCTACGCTCTCCCGATGAATCTTGTAACGCCTTTATCACAAGGTTAAACCCCATTTATGACGAGTGCTGCTTTCTTTGGAAAACAAGGACTACTAGTACCAAAATTCGGAAGCCAAGATAAGCTTCGGCTTACTATGGCAAGCTGAAACGCAAGAGTAAGCTTTTCAAACGATTTATGACTACGCGCAACCTTGACGGCCTTTCTGTGTACAAAACATATCGAAATAACCTAACCATATTTAAGAAGTACGCCAAGGCTGCTTATCAAGTGCACTTGTTTCTGAACAATAATAAAAATAACCATAATAGTTTCTGGAAATTTCTAAACGAAGTTTTCCCTCAGAAAATTAAAACCAACAAATTAGGAGAGCTTAATATAAATGGCAAACTTATATCGGGCGCCTGTCTTTCTCAAGAATTCAACAGCTTTACATGCTTTAAACACCTTGTGGAAGTTGTGCAGCAACAACTAATTTCTTAATTACCATACGAAACTCGCATGTCAGCTGCATTTCATCGAATAGACCCTGATAGTTTTTTTCTAGTCTACTCAATCTTAATGTAACGAGTAACGTGGATTACGATGCTCTTTAAATTAAATTTTTCCAAACCATTTGATTTCCTGAGTCACGGAATATTGCTTCATAAATGAGAAATGTATTGTGTTCGCAGTGCCTGTCTTAATTTATTTCGCCCATATCTACAGAACGTCAACAGGCAACTTGTCTTGACGGAAACATAACCAGCTTTCAACTCACTGTGGCGTCCCTCACATTGATGCGACTCCCCCAAGTCCCTTTGGAGCAGCAGCCTTCGGAGCAGCCGAAAGCGCCCTCTGGCGCAGACATATACCGTATTCTTTCGGTGTATAAGCAACATTTTTTTTTCTTAGATTTTTCGTCGGTGTGACTCGTATACGGTGAAAAATGACGGGCTACCACGCGCCATCTTTTGCCGCTCCTAGCAACTATGCTAAAGAAAAATGGATGACTAAAAGAGAAAGAGGATAGTTATTACAGTTTTAGCGCTGCTCAATCCTCCTTCGTGGGGACCGAATTAGGCCTGCACAGTGGCAGGCGTGCATTCCTCAGGGTCATCTGCGCGATGCGGTCCACGGTGTTGGAACGCGGATCGCGCTATGCGAATACGGCACTTTCAAAACGCTATGCAATGGCTACAATCCCAAAATCTCGCCATAGCAGGAATGAATGCGGCGGCAGCATCCAATCTAGTCGCACATTCTCTAAAGTTTCGATTTCAGCGTCGCATCCGTATGACTTCGCGCGCGTCTTGCGTAGTTATTACTCAACATGAAGCTACGATGCACGATTGAAGCTGCCTGCCGTTGAATATGCGCTGGAGAACAGGCAGCAGGGAGACAGTTCGACGCGAGTGAGAAAAAAAAAAATTATCCGCCTCTTTTCAAGCGCAAGCTTAACTGGCCCGGCAGGGGCGAGAAAACTCGGCTCTGAGAAACGTGACGCCACCTGACATGAAACCGCTGCCATAGCAACGCATCCCGTGACTTCGCCGTCGCTGCGCCGGGGCTCCACAGCCGCTGCCTGACCACGGGATATAGGCGAGCCTCAGCTGGATAAAAATAAGCTGCTCTTTAACTACTATTCAACCTGGTTAGAAAGAGAAATCTGTGGAGTATCGGGCAACTAGACGCGGCTTGGCGTCTGTAACGTTGAGTGCGTTCCGCACACTGGATAGGCAGCGCGCCCACCCTGGCAGGTGGCGGTTAAATTAACGGTTGATCGCGAGAGGTTGCTCACCCAATGAACGCTGCGACCCATTGCTGCAGTGCCGCGTGCCTGCCACCACGCTGTCAGCGCTCATGCATGCAGCCCTCTTCTCTCTATCTCACCACCGCCGCGTACCTCGAAGCGCGATTGAGGCGCCCAGTGACCCAGGAATCCAGTTGTGTCCTCAAAATCATCGCCGCCCAGAACGTTCTCAAGGCCAACGCCAATGAACACAACAAAACGTCGATAGTTTTCGCTTTGTATATCCTGAATTACCTGAGCTAATCTAAAGCCAAACTTTTTGATAGGGCAAATAAGGGGACCCCAGAATCTACGCCCACTGGGAACTTCGCATTCGGTGAGTCAGTCGGTCACAGAACGTTAATATCGGTAGTGGAAGAGATCGGTTCTGACGACCCCACCAGGCGCTGAAGGGGACATTATGGTCCCGTGCTGCGACCAGGACTTGCAGGCTCTCCAACTTTTGCGAGCCTAGAAGCTTCTGGAGACGTCAGCGACGACTTTAATACTTTCAGTGACATGATGCATGTGGACGCAGGTTGCAGGTTTTAAATTCACATGTGAAGTCGTAGGCGAAGGAAAAAAATGAAAGCGGAACAAGGCGATGACTGTAAGCATGTGTCAACGCGGGGTGAATTAGAAAAGAAAGTACTTAATGCGCGAGCGATACTGTCAGGCTCGGTGAACGTTTCGCCTTTATATTTCACTTAGAGCATTTCTGGAAGTGTTGTTCAGAAATTACTTTAAAATTCACCACTATTTTGCGAAGTTGCTACCAGCTGCTAGGAGCTGATTTTCATTCCCCATTTCAATATTTTCTGCAGCGATCATGCAGTTAGGGATCAAATTGTCGTTTTGTAACTTTGCAGTTGGGTGTTCTTTTCTCCTTGGGCTACATAGTAAACGTAAAGTTAACAGTAGTAGTACTAGTGGTTTATTTGGTAAAATAATAAAACGGAAAGAAAAGATTTTTCCTTACCCCGGCGTCTGCCATCACTGCGGCGGCGGCACCTGAGCTAGGGCAGCGGAAATAAAGGAGAGCAGGCAGAATGGAGAAACTACGTCAAGGGGCTCTAACAAAACTGCGGTATGCCTGGGATGCTAAACGAGGCCGCTTCACAAATATCCCCCAGCAAGTATGCGCTTGACAGAAGCTGAGTTATCCGTGGCCAAAATTTTGACTTTCAGCGTCTTTCCCTCTTCTCTCGTCGCTTTTTGAACGCATAAACGCCGGCGCACCTCCGCAGGCCCCGCCTCCGGTGGCGCAGCTTCCTGGGCCTCCGGAGCTACGCCGCTTATTGGCCGCGGTCATGGTAGCTACCTGATGTGTGAAAGAATCGAACCAATAGCTATCTCTGAACAGGTATACGCAGCAGCGGTGCGAGCATGAAAGTCGCCGGAAAGGGCTAGCCAACTTGCGCGCGATTGTGGGTTCTCTGCTGCGTGTAGAAGTGTATGATTGGCTCAGGTGTCCATGACAACACAATGCAGTGATTGAGCGAGTCCATGAGCTCTCCTCGGAACATTTTTCAGGGCCCTTTAAGTGGAAGCGAAGCGCAATGGCGTAATGATGAGTGATGCTAACGCGCATGATGAATGTATGTACCAAATTTGTTATCCACGCAAAGGGTTGGACGGTTAATGGCTGATTCTAGCCCATATCCTTGAAAGCAATTGCTTTAATTGTTAAAATGCGATTAGAATGTATTTGTTCTCATATGAAAGGAATTGTAATACTGCAAACAACGATGTCGTTAGTTGCAAAACGTGGATCACCGATTTCCATCCACACAGATGAATTAATGTCTTGCTTCCTTCCGGGACTGTTGGACATTAGTTTGGTTTTCTGCATGTTATTTTTTAGACCAATCGTTCTGCTCTGCATGTCTAATTCATTGATAATGGTTTATGAGGTTTAACGTCCCAAAGCGACTCAGGCTATGAGGGACGCCGTAATGAAGGGTTCCGGAAATTTCGACCACATGGGGTTCTTTAACGTGCACTGACATCGCACAGTACACGGGCCTCTGGAATTTCGCCTCCATCCAAATTCAACCGCCGCGGCCGGGATCGAACCCGCGTATTTCGAACCAGCAGCCGAGCGCCGTAATCACTCAGCCACCGCGGCGCCCTACTTCATTGATAATGCTTTGCACTTCATCTCCTGCGTGACTTAGCAAGGCACTGTCATCAGCGAATCGCAGATTACTAAGGTATTCTGCACTAACTGTTATCCCGAACTTGTGTTATAGTGCCTATTTTTCTCCGTTTGGCGGCTAAAATGTACCTTTAGGTGTCAATGTTTGGCGCCTAAAAATGCGGCTTCTGATCATCACTCGTCGCTTCATGACGTCTTCTTTCACAACCCACAGCCTATTTTCCTCACCTTGATCACCCTAGAGCAGTTAAGCGTGCCACATGCCGCACATGAGTTTTCCCACAGCTCACTAACGATCACTGAGTGGAACTATTTTCCACCAAATGCCGCTACCGAGCCTGAATAACATAGATCAAAATCCAAACTCATGATGTTGCCATCCTTTTTTCTTTTCTGATCTGAAGATGCGCCTCTGCTGGCGATTCATGATAGATCCTGTACGTAGCCATGCATTTGCGCTAAATTTTGATGACTTACCCGTTTTCAACCCTGTAATTTTGTTGTGTCATTGCTTGCGCTGCTTTTCCCTTTGTTTTTAGAGCGTTAGGTTGTGACGAGTTATTTTTTACTGCCCCCCCCCCCCCCCCCCTCTTATGCAGCAACCTCTAAAGAGGACCTTTAACGGAATTTGGAATAAATAGCACACCGACAACAATTGGTCTCTGCTTCTGCCAGGTCCTCAGTACTATAAGGTGTGCCTCACGGCAGCTGCCCCAACTTTTCTAATGTACTGAAATAGCATCACTTCAAACGTTTCCTCTAGCATTCGCCTATTTGACAATGACAGTGTAATCGCCCTATTAAAAACAACGCCGATGCTCGTGCCATACGGTCTCATCGTTTTCTCAACGAACACTGGTCTAAAGGGTAGTTGACATTTTTAAATATCCAAAAAAACACTGCCAATTCCTTGCATCGTCGACATTCTTACCTGAAATCTTACCAGTATCAGAAATCCAGTATTTAATGTGTGATAACGTGCCGATATGGCCACTGTGTGTATACCGCGAGTCATAACGTGAGCCGCTTTATAGGATTTTATTGGAAGAAACAAGTTTTATGCCAGTCCCATTTGCAGCAAACAGGTTGACACCGGGCCCAAACAGATTCATCCGTGTCCGATACACCCGGGGGCTGGACTTCAAGGTTTAAAGCGAAAAAAAAAAGTACGCCGAGCCCGAAAGTACGCCGCACAAAAGCACGCCGAATCAAATTTTAGAAATTCGGCTTTAACCGAAAAAGGTGAGTATTGCATGGCACGGAGGCCACAGCTGGCTTGCTGTTAGGTAGCAATGACCCTATCAAAGGTTGAAATTGACTACGTACGCTAGCCACGGACGTGGCGAGATGGCGGCACCTTTGGATTAAGCAGCGCAGTTTCGAGGCACTGCTCCACTACCATACACGCCCATGCACACCGCGAGGCTGGCAAGGCGCTGGTCGCTGTCATTACCCACCTTGTTGCATTCCTCCGCTGAATATATGGACACCGACGCGAAACTATGCATGAGTGTCACGAGACTGCTAAGCGGCAGTTGCGTCGCAGTGCGATGCGACCGTCGTCCTCAACCCAGTGCAACATTTGAACGCTACTACGACATCCCGCCTCTAGGAAGTCGAATTCCACTGCCGTTACTTTGGGTGATGGCGATAACATATCCTCGACAGATACGACCACTTACGCGTTAACCGTCGGTAAATCGAAAGCTCGAGCCGGCAAAAAGGCTGAGATAAACACATAAGTGATTTTTAAGCGCATTTAGGCGGCGCAATATGTCGCCGAAAAGAACCCCCCGAAAACTGGGTCCTAGCATAAAAACCGAAGAGAAAGTCCAACCCCAAGATATCGCGCTCTTACCGGAGAGACCGGTACTGTCAGAGCTCAAACAAGCTTAACTGGGTCCGGTCTGGCGCTCGCATCGGAGAGACCGCCGTTTTCCCGGATCCCGCACAGCGCTCATACCGGAGGTAGGTCCAACAGTGAGATAATTTTGTTACTGTTTCAAGCTGGGAGGTGAGACTTCTTCAGCCAGCTTGATCGATGCAGCGGTACTGACGAACAGCTTGCAACTCATAAGTGAAAAAAAAAAAAAAAAGAGAACGTAGGTCTTGGCCAGCAACATGAAAAAAATCGCTTATAAAGCACGCTGCGGGTCTAGTCGGCGATGCACTGCCCCTAGAACAGTAATTCAGCGCTACCTATTTCAGACGAGCACACCGACAGACATGAAATAGGTAACGCTGAATTACTTTTCAAGGCACACATGAGTAAATATGCTCGGGGATGACTCACAGTGGTGACCAACAAACAGGAAACAATAGCTCCTACAAAGACAAAACAGAACGATCGAACGAGGCAGGAAAAGGGCTGCAGTGCGACTAGAGCACGATGTAGCCACGACGAATGCAATATCTTTGCGGATAGTAAGAACTGTGACACACGAAGAATAAAGGACCACCAAGTAATAAATGGCAAATAAAAGTCCCTTCCGCATTAGTCCCGTCGCCTCCACGACGTATTCAGCTCTCCGACCAATCAGAGGGGACACCTGCTGTAAAGCGTAAAAGAGTGCAGCACGCCCCAGCTCTCACCGAAAGAAGGCGCATTCTCTCCGCTGCAACGCACGCGTACGGTACAAACAGGCTCCGCGCAACTACGTGACGCTAGCGAGGGCAGCGCAACAAACTGCCGCCTAGCAGAAGCATGCTGCCGATTATCGCGCGTTTGTCAACTACGCCGCAAGCTGGGCCGCAGACAGCCCCTGTTAGGGGAAATGAATCGGGGTGCGTTACACCCGAACGCAGCACGCCGGCAAGGAAACTTTTCTCGCGAAAGCACGTGTACCGTCATCACCAATTTAGCTGCATCTGCATGCTTCAGCTTCGCATCAGAAAACGAGCACTCCAAGTGAAAGACGGTAAATTCCGGCCCCGCTTGAACCTCTTCTCTTTAATGAGAGCTGATGGTGGAAGCACGAGGAGGCACTTGCATATTTTTGCATACATGAGCGCAATAAATGCAGAAAGTAGCCGATCGGACGGCTACGAAAGCGCTCAGAATGCGAGGCGAAATATTACTCGATACGCTGGCCACGCTACATGCCCACGGACGGCGGAATAGCGTACCACGTCACCAGCCGCTTTTCCCACCAATAACAGCCTTGTTCCTGAAAAAAATCTGCTACCGTGTGACGCTAATTACCTATCAGAATTTCACGCCGTCGCTGCTCCGCATGTGAAGCTGAATGATGCATTACGCCGTTAATTGAGCCGTACAGCTCGGTTGTTGCAAAGGATTACGAGTGTCCAGAGAGTGACAAAGCAGCCAGCATTGGGGAGATTATGGTATTCTGATACGTTTCTGCCGAAAACAGATGCGTATTAAAGATGCAGGACATTGGTGACACCGCCAGATAGCCCGCAAGATTCAGCACACTTGCAGTGCAATCGGCTAGGTACGACTGCAATTTCTACGCTTGGTGAAAAAAAAAGCGCCGTTACTCTAGACTAGCAAAATTAATGCCCCAGTGAGTGCTATGGTCCGCAATGGGCCACTTATTTTACAGCTCTTCTGCAACCCCCACCCTGAAGATTTATACCGGTACACCCTCCCTGCCCAGCATAAACTTAGAGAGGTCATTTCTCCCACGCTTCCGCCCATATCAGAGCCACTACTAACAAGGAGCTGCGACATAATATGCCACTCTCGCCTACATGACGCTACCTTGTCGAAACATCTCCGCCACGAAAGCTGACCTTGAGTTGCGGCGCAGAATGCGCAGACTGTGGCTCTTTTCCACAGCCATTTCTGCGCAGATGAGTGTGCCCCCACACCGGTGACGATGTTCATTTGAAAAAGCGCCTCAACTCGGCGCCATTCAATGCATTCTATTTTCCCTCACGCAAGTAGAGGCACAATAAACGGGACATTTGTGGTCCTATTTATTGGCGGCGGCAGCAGCAGGCGAGAAAGAGACGAGTTTCTTCACTTGAAACCTTTTATTCATCTTGGAATCCCAATAACGCAATCGTCCACATATATACACAAGCGATACTTGTTTCTGCAAATCGGGTCAACCAGGAGGGAGGAGAAGATAAAAACGCACAGTGAGAGAGCGACCGGGTGCCCCCTTCCCACCTAAGGGGCCGCCTACTAAAGAGCAAACAGACGCGCTCGTCGCAGCAGCCTCCCGTACAAGCTGCTCGTACACTTCGCCTTCTCCGGCTTCTGCGGACACACACGCGACAACGGCACAAAGAAAAGCAAACGCAGTCGTCCGTAAAAAAGACACGCACACAACAAAAAAAAGGGGGGGGGGACAGCATCGGACACAAGCGCCTCAACCCTAAACAAACCAAAAGAAACACCTCCCAGCGCCACCAATCACAGCGCGTGCTACCCTGTTATCAGAGGAGTTTATTTACAGCCAATCGCTTCTCTCACGCCGTTCGGCTAGCTCGCGACGTGGGCTGCGAGACACACGCGGCCGGCTTGCGTCGGGGCTGGCACCGGCGGTCGCTCATTTACACGGTTGCCTTCAATTAAACGGGGACCACAGCAGGCGCTGAAGTGTAAAGAAACTGAAAAGAAAGCGTCACCACCGCTGCCGCAGAACCTGGAGTCTAGCGAAAAGGCTGACGCCGTGGATTCCTCCCATAACCGCGGCACTCACTGCCTTCGCCGGCGTCCGCTGCCACCTATGCAGCGCTTCGTATTGCATGGCAGTGAACGGGAATTCGCCAAACAGAGCTCGTCCGCAGCCTGTCGGGGGCCGTGTGCTGTGCGATGTCAGTGCTTCCATACTTCACCAATCACCCAGAGATGAAATAAGGATTTAGAGACCGGGGACGTGAAGCGCATACGAGGACGCGGAGAGGCAAATCGAATTAGCCGGGACGTCGCTTGGTTATTGCCGCGCTTGACGGCGGCGCACTGGAAATCGATTGCAGCAATACGCCGATAGCTGTCACCAGGTCCCGGGAATGTTGGCCCGGCTATACGCAAACAGGTGCACGTGTTTATTGCGGAGGCAGTGGTGAGAAACTGCGCCGAGCAGATTCCCATACTGACCCTTCTTTATTCTCGGCAAAAACCAGAGCAGGCAAAGGAGACGTACCCCGTCGGCGTCCGAGCCCGCCGGAGCCCCGGCCGAGTGTCGGCCCGGAGCTGGATCGCGGCGCGCCCCACAGTGCGCATGCGCTGTTCGCCTCTCGCCCACCGCTCGCGCGGCTCGGCGCCCCTCTCTGCGAAGCTCGCCGGCACGGGTCCTGGCGAGAGCGGCGCAAGAAAATAGGCGTGGCTCGGATCTGCCATTGGCCCGGCAGAAGAGGGGGCGAAACCGCCTTGCCCAATGAGCGGCCCAGAAAGCCGGCTTCCTATCGCTTCCCCCCACCCTTTGCTATCTCAGCACGAGCACTAGTTCTCTAACCGTTGCCCAAGCTGAGACACCCAAGAAAATGAGATAGCCTTCATTTTATTATTCTCGCTTGGCGTCTGCCGCTCGGGAGAGTGGAGCGTGCCTGTGTCGCTGCTCGTTACTAGCCGGCTCGCCAAAACTTTTCTCCCCGCAGAGGAAAGAAAACTCCTCGACTCCTGAGCAACTGGGTCGAGAGAGCTGGACGGAGAAAGGGAATTAATCAGGAAAGCTGCGCAGATAATGAGCCCCATCATAATCAGCCGTCTTTACTGCTCGGCGCACTTTTCACGGCTGCTTTCGTCAGCGCCCGCGAATGTTTGTTTTTTGAAACGCGCGAAACCAGGGCTCGAACCTGCCGAGCAAATATCAGAGAACCAATCATGCAGATTATGTTAACCAAACCCTAGAACGCGCCACTACAACTGCCCTCCGTAGGACGCATGCATCCTCGCACTGGCCTCGAGTTACTACTCCCCGCAGCTTTAGAAAGGAACACCTGTCCACCATTCCTCCTGCGAGCTTCGGGCTCTCCATTTTAAATACCGCACTGATGCAGACGAAAGCGGACCTGTGACTGATTCAGTTTTGACTCTCGCGAAATGCGCGCGGCGAGAACTTTTCCGGCGGAGGAAAAAGCTTCTCGCGAAGCTTTGCGGAAGCAGTGGGCCGACGGTCCAGCAAAGAAAGAAGCCCGGCGCCATCGGGCGTCGCAGTGAGCGTCACGCTTAAGGGAGAGGGCGACAGTTTTACTCAAAAAGAACCAAACAATCGAGGTTATAAAACCCGAGTCAGCCTGCGCTGCTCGCGACGTGATCGGTGGCTGCTGCTGACGACGACACGAGTCACACGGGGAAATGTGCCACAGCTGCAGTCGTGCAAGATGAGGCAAAAACAGTGGCAGCCCGGCAAGCACTCTCGGAGCAGTCCCATCTTACACATCAGGACAGGCGTCGCACACCCGAGGAAAAGAACACAGGCGTGTCCACTACTGTCCGTGCGCCAGTTCCGATTTGAGCCGTCCCAACCTCGGCCACAGCTTTCGCGCCCTAACGGCGCAATTTCGCAAAGGGTCCAATCAAGCTGCTCTGCAATGGACAAAAGCTTTGGCCTCGAGATGGGACACGGGCTCGCGGTCCAGGAGGCCCCACACAACGAGGGATGAAGGGAGCTCGCTTTTTGCAGAAAAAAAAACAAAACAAAAAAGCACACAGTCTTCCAGTGGGATGGACCTCCGTCTTTTTCTTGGATGGCGGTGAAGAGGAACGCGAAAGACGCAGAAGCGGATCTCCTTGGTGGCCCCCCCCCAGGGGCCTGTCCCAAACAGCACGCAGGGTCAGCAGCACCACCTCTTCTTCAGCTGTCTTCTACCCATTTTCGCCGTCGCCAGCACGCACACAGAGAACAAACGCGCACACCGGTGTCCGTATTTGCCTTTCCCCCTTTCTTTTGTTGCTGGAAAAAGAAAGGGGGAAGAAGGAAACAGAGAGGGAGGGTCCCGCGCAACGTGCCTCTGTCTTTACAAAAAGCCGGCAGGCGACGACGACGCGATACTGGCGCTGCCCTGCGTTAGAGAAAAAGGGGGGGAGGGCAGGAGGAGAGGGGTCTCGCTCAAGGCGCTGCGCCTCTCTCGCACACACGGCGTCCTCAGAAACACTGCACAGGACCCGGAAATGATGCCGGCTAATGCCCAGAGGCTTTCAAGCACGCCGACATCTTCCCAGAGCCACGGAAAAACCAGCTAAAACGCGTATGCACTGCAGCAGGCCTCCAAACACCACTAACAGGATTAGCTACGACCGAGACGTGCTCAACGGTCTAAGGCACTGCTCTTGCCGCCACAATGACACTGTCCCTGCATAACTCGAGAAGGCTACTGAGCCCATACCGTCGTCCACAAGGGCTGGGGAAAGCTGGGCGAACGTGGGCCTCGTTAGCAAGGTGAGACCCCAGGCGGCGATGACGCAAAAACTGGCGTCGGGTTTAAGACAACAGTGACAGTGACGAAACCAATGCCCACGGCAACAGGTAGCTACAGGTATGCGAGCACCTGCAGCTACCTGCGGCAAGCGGGACACCACAAGGCACTGCCATATACACCAATCTGTCACGTGAACGTTGGCAGCTACGAGTAGGTGCCAACGTCCACGGGTAACTGGAGCTACAGGTAAACAAGAGACACTAGCGCAGCCCCGAAGCAAACAACAAAAGGCCCACGAAATCTCAACATGGAAAGTCACAACAGCATCAGAAAAAATAAAGAAAGCGCACTACTCGAGACTCAACAGAATGAGCATGAAAGCAGGCATTCACTCATTTGGGGCAAGAAAGCATGCACTTAACCCAGCAAAGAAAACAAGCGATAAGCACTGGGTGACATCTTTCTGGACAGACGTGTGTGCGAGAGCGGCGGCATGGGCAAGCACAACAGCAACAACACCACTAGACGCCCCCCCCCCCCCCCCCCCCCCTCATCAATAATATTAATAATAGTAGGGCATGCACTCTGTGGGGATGACTAGGCAGGTGCACACAGTGAGCAGCACAACAAGGCGCGAGAGAGATTCCGAGAAGTACCAGAGACCATGCTGAGGACCGACGGTCGAGGCGCACGCGTTCCTAGCTTTGGCGGGCATTGTGAGGGACCTGTAATGGATGTCGCCAGCGGAAAAGGCTATCAGAGCAGCGCAAGGAGCGCTCAACGCGTGCACGGCGGCTGAGGCTGGGCCACGTGCGTGGAGGTCAGACGGGAACGCGTCAGCTGCCGAGTCTGCGCGTCAGGTGCCATCATCCCACTGGCTGAACAGAAAGCAAGACATCCACACAGCGGGCGTTCTCACAAGGGGCAGAGAGAGAGCTTACAAAGAGCAGAGGCGAGCTTCATCCCGCGAGCCATCATCAACGATCGCCGCCGCCGCTGCCTCAGGCCCACGTCTCCAAATTGCAGAGCTATCGGAGGAGGAGGAAGAGGAAGGGGAGACAACAAAGCGTGGACGGTTAGTCCTCTCTCACGTGGGCCCTGAAGACAGGCGCGCGGCCACCGACTCTCAAAACCTCGCCTCAAACACAGCGTGCCTCCTTAAAATAACTTGGAGCGGGTAAACGGCAACGCACAAAGGAAAGCTTGTTAGCAGCGGGGGAAAAATAAAAAGCGGGGGGAGCTTGCGCGTGCTCGCCCGTTAATGGACGCCGGCCTCCGAGAAAAACCCGTAACCGAGGATTAACGCCGGAGTCGGTCGCCTCCCGTAATCCTCAGGGGCCCCTGTTATTGCCTCTCTTCTCCCGCGGAAACAAAAAGTAAAGGTTGTTTTCGCATGCGGAGGAGGAGGAGAAGCAGCAGCACACGCCGCTAATCCGCTTTCGGGACGCTGCCTTTGCGGAGTTGCACCGAATTGGCTGCGGCGCCGCTAAGCCGAGGGAGCTTTGCCGCAACAGGGCGCTCCTGATCGTCCTCTCTGTCGTCCGCCAACCCGGGCGTTTTCTTCTCGGCGGAAGGAGCGAGCACGCTGATCCGGCTGCCGTCCACATTAGCGTTCTCTTCAAAAGCGCCTTCTTCTCCCGAACAAGTGCCAGCTCGTCTCGCTCCAGCTTCTTGAAACTCTCATCATCCACTTGGAAGAAGCTCACGCCCCGAGCTAAGGTCCTGCTGTTACAGTGGCGCACGGCGACACCTTTGGCCGCGAGACCTGCATTTCAACGCGCCCCTCCCTACGGCGGCACAGCCCGGTGAGAAGTACGCATTCAGCTCATGCCTGAAAAGGAAACTCCACCCGCCCCGTCCTCGGGAGGCCTTCCAAATACTGGCATGGTGCACTACGGTAGCGGCGCCAAAAAGCAGCAGAAAACAAAAGCACAAAAGCCGGTGAATGTTCACACCGACTTGAAAGGTCCAGCGCTGTTTCAAGGCGAAACGAGCACCTTCCTTGCGAATTTACCCGTACGGGCTTCGACTATAACACGGAACAGACACATATCTCCGACTTATCAACACCGAATACTACGCTTGGTTCTATGGGGTCCTAGAACGACTAGCGCGACGCCGTAGTGGAGGTCAATTTCGACCGCGTGCACTGACATCGCACAGCACTTTCGTCCCCATCGAAGTGCGTCCTTGGGGTCACCGCTGTAAGCAGGAGACGCCACGCCTAGATACCCCAGCGCTTACACAGAATGAAAGGGAGAGCACACGTGAAGAAGGGGGTGTGCACGTACCTGCGATTGCACGTTGGCGCCCATGGCGTTCTGGTAGGAGTCTCCGCCGTTCATGCTCATGTTGTACATGGAGTCCTGCGGCGCGCCCGGCGGCGGAGGGCTGATCATGGGACCCTGCTGACCCTGCGTCGTCGGCACCATGCTGTAGGCTGACGCGCCGGCCGCTGCAGGGAGGGAAACAGAAAAGAGAGGAACGCATTGGCACCGGCGGCATCACGCACTACCAAGGCCAAGAAGCCCCCGATGGAGGCTGACCACTGCGATTCGCGCGACCTCAGCTTAATCGGGGAAACACATTATACGCGCCCAAAAAGCGTTCACGAGGCTCGAGAAGTTGCACGAAACCGCAGCCGATGCCGACAGGCAACTGCCGCGGTCCGCAATTAGAATGTTTCAGAGAGAGAGAGAGAGAGAGTCGAGAAGAAAATTAGCTCACGCACCAACAACCTTTTACTCTCGTCCCGCGTCCGTGCCTTTCCGAGGCCTCGCAAAGCATTAGCTTTGATTCGTAGCATTCACCAAATACAAGCACAGGCTCGCGAGTGCACAATTTATCTCTTAAGAAGGCTGCTTCGCACACGTACAAATTTCGCGAAAGCGGTTGACGCAAACTGTGGCGATTGTAATTACACGGTGCCCGCGTAGCAGGCGACGCTAGTTGGAACTTCCGCAACGGTACTACTACGGCTTATACTTCCCATCACATTAAAGGCTGAGAAGTGGTGTAGCAGCCGCAGGATCCAAGGAGGCGAGCAAACAAACAAAGGGCAAAAAGAGAACGGAGAGGGGGCGCCGACGGGATCGAGGGAGCCCTACTGCGACGCCTCCCCGTCCTTAGCGGCGTCTGTGGCAATACAAGGGAGGGCACTTTCCCTAGCCGGGAAGCCGGCCTCACTTTGAATGAGAAAGGCGCTAGGGAAAGCACTCGCCACGACTCCCTTCAGCCGGCATTGATTTGGCGGAGGCACCCCAGGCGAAAAGGCGCCGAAGGGCTAATGGAGCCGCGCGTCCCCCTCGTCCGACGAACCAAGAGACGCGAGCTCGCTCCGCTGTGTGCACTATACCGCCCCTTGCAAGAGGGAGAGCTCCCATCCAGGAGCCGCCTTTTCATTTTTGCTTAGCCGAGAGAAAGCGCTTGCGCCCACTGTGACGTCACTGCTATGTCGCATCCACACCGCTCCGAGGTACAGTACTCACGGATTGAAATAGGACATTCGGAGCGCGTGGCCGTCGCTTCATGGAGCGCCGCCCGTAGACGCTCATGGAACCAAGGTGGTGCATTGTGGTATGGCGCGAGAGGGAGAACATCTACAAAGCAGAATTGTTCCTTCCAGTAGCCAATGAGCCGGCCTGTGGCTTACCACATGCCTGCGTGGCACTGCAAGGCTAGCGCTCCGAATGTCCTATTTCAATCCGTGAGTACTGTACACGCGCCTTACATTTGAAGGGACGATGTCGGCACGAAGTAGAGACCTATCTGCGTTCTCATTGGTACACATGACTTCGCAATGCTAATTACCCCTACCCATTTTTTTTTTAAATCCGGCGGACTTTTTCTTCTTCTCCAGAGTTTATATCAGAACGCAAACAGTATTACTCACGGAAGAAATACTTTTTTTTCCCCGCTGACATATAAGGCAACCTCTGCGCTCAAAAGTCACGTATAGTTTATCTTTGTCGGGTTTCTAGAAAGGGCCGTTTAATGTAAGTAATGAAAGCGCAAATATTCATGCCTACAACAGTCGCCTTCATTTGCTGCTCGTGACACACTAGGAACTGTGATAGCAGGGAACGCTTCAGCAGAACAAAGTTTCCTGTTGCTGTGAAGGAAGAACTGACCGCGGCCGAAATCCAGAAGGAGGGCTTCCAGAACATCCCCACTTTTCGTGACGACTGTGCAAGATTTCGAGTTGACGGTGGTTTTTAACGGCTGCAATCGTTGTTACTGTCCTCACTTCACGAGTTAAAACACCTTAAGCATGCAACAGCTCTGATAAGATGACGACAGTCTATGAACAGAACAGTCTATGAATAGACGATGCTTGGCGAGGTAGTAGAGCCTCTCGGTCTGCACCAGGCATTCGTCTGAAGTAAGCGATCCTGGCTTCTGCACTTAGCCAATTCTCACTTGCGACCAATAGTAACTCGCACTCAATAGACCGCTAGATAATGACCTTTACAGGTTAAAAAGTAACTGAAAAAACAATAATGAATTGGGCGTTTGTTATCGGTTTTTTTTTTTTTTTTGGGGGGGGGGGGTTCGAACCGAGAACTCCAATCCCTAGTTTCGATGAACGCTCGCTTATTATGACCGAATGTGGAGCAAAATTTTGTACTACGGTTATGGTACTGGGTTTGACGTAAAACCAACAACCGTGGTCATACCACTCGGTTATAAAGAACGAGGAGGCGCCATCGAAACAATTGCGGGACACGTAAGCTCAGCCTTTAAGGGTATGACGCGGTTCCTCTTGCCCACGCAGACACAAGCTTGAGAGGCGACGCCAGTAACGTGGGTCTGCTGCGGGTGAGCAGGAAGACGAAGATCCAATACGTCGCTGGCGCGACAGGCGCCATCTATGGGAGCCTCTTGCAACAGTTACTTTCTGCTGCAACAGGAACGTCGACGCCAGCCTTTCTGCACAACGGGGATCGCGCACTCCCCGTCAGCGCGGAGGGCGGCTCCCAGCTCCGCCAAAGCAGAACCTAAAGCGGCAGCAAAAGCGGAACTGCTGCACACGGCCGGTGATCAACCAATGACAGCTCGCCCGGTCAAGCGGCGTACAATCAAAATTCCGCCTTCTGCGCTGCCCCGCGCAGACGGCTGAGTACGCGTCACCCTTCCAGCAGCGCGCACACCAATCAATGAAAACGGAAATCAGAGAGCAGCCGATGTTCTTGAAAGTGCGCAAAGGTTGCTTCAAGAACACAGCAAATGTCACGTTTATTACATGCGCTCCGGTAGCATCATAGCTACACGGTTGCATCTTTGTATAGGATCGAAGACGAGGATGCAGACCTACGCTGCCGTGAACGCCTCAATCGCAATCGGCATTATCGCGTACTTAAAAGCAGGCCGCTCGGAGCAATGGTCTCGACCAGGAGCACAGGAACGCGCCGAAGGGCTTCGAGAATGGCCTGACGAGGCCTGCTTTGAAGAAACAGCGGACTTGTTAAAGAAATAAGTTTTGTACGGCTACTTTGTGCCTTTAATAGGGCAAGCCCACTAACTACGAATGCAACACGCGTGACCATCACGTTCGCTTTATGTGGACTGGACTGTGCACGCAGGAGCGACAACACCACGTGGAGGGTAAGAACTGGCATTACGTTCAGGTAACTTCAGGTTTCAAAGGGAGCACAGTAAACTCAGTGATACGAAAGGAAGCTGCCGCTCGTCGCTTTCAGCCAAAAGTGTTATTTATAAAAAGCGACTGCCTCGTGAGCGCAGCGGACTGCCGCGCGCTGAAGACTTTCCTCGCAGCATGAGCGACGTCACGGGAGGAGGCCTCAGCCCATCACGGGAAAAAGGCGTTTCAATCTGTCAACAAAGCGCCGGAATCAATGCGCAGCATTGTTTTTCTGCCCCCTCGGTTGTTTTCATTAGTGCAGAGAGCGACAATACGGCGACGGGAGAAATAGATACAGGACCACCCTCCTAAACAACGTTTCGTCAACCTAGCAGAATTTTTAGGCGGCGCCACTATTTATTACTTTTCTGCCCCCTCCAGGACGGCCCAAACTCTGGCGCAGACACTGAAAAGCTTTCGCCAAAATTGGACGGCTCGTCTTGGAAGCGGAGGGCGAAGGGTGTCAAGCGTGTCGCCCACCCTTCTTTCCCGGCGCGAGAAAGAACCCCTGCTCAGGCGTCCCCCTCAAAAAAATTTATACGGGACATCGATCGCGATCAGGCCCGCCCTGAAGAAAAGCCCCGCAAGGTACTACATACACATTCCTGTGCGTGCGTCTCATGGGGGGGGGGGGGGGGGGGGGGGGGGGGGCACAAGTAACAGTTATCCTGCCCCTTTTTCGGTGTCCAGGTGGAGGAAAATCGGCACCAGAACCGAACAAAAAAAGACAAGAAAACGGGTGACATTGCGTAATGGACCGTCTTCGAAAAAGCCCAGCATCGAGCAGCACACGACCCCGCGCTTGATGAAATAAACGGACACAGGGTCCCTCTTCGGCAGCAGTTGGCGGAAAATCTCATCTTGGCTCTAACGCCGGCAAGCCGTAAAAACGTCAGCGCCGACAGAGGCCGGACAAGGAGGGCTGTGAAGACGGCATCAACGACAGCTCGGACCAGCAGCAGGGTCGGACAAACGAGCACCACTCAAATCAGCGTCCACCGGCAGCAGTGAGCGACCGAAGGGGATGGCTTTAAAGCAGAGCTCGCCAATTCGCGGTCCGGTCAAACAATGAAGCTGCGACAAAACTGCCGACTGCTGTGCACACACAGCGAGGCGCAAAGCAGACGGCGCAGACAAAGTACAAGCCGCCTCCCATCCCGTGATTGGTACGACGGAATCCCTCTTGGAGAAGACCGCCAAATGCCTGCGCGGGTGCCAAGGAACACGAGCGGCGCTGGTGTGGCCCCATTCACCCCGTCGAATGAAAACACACACACACGTGCTTCTAATCTGGCCAAGTGGATGGAGGACAGGCGGGGCGGACGAATGTCAAAATGTTTGACGTATTAATCCAAATAGCCGCGGGGCCTCCTCCGCACCCCACGAGGAGCAAAGACGAGCAACGGCCGCGGCGCATTCGATCGCCTCGGGCCATTTTTCTTGGCGGGTGGGGTGGGGGGAAGGAGCGGGTTGGGATGCAAATTGACACGGCTAATTCATGAGAGCGTGACGGGAAATGACGAGGTGGCGCAGTTTCCATGGGCCACGGGCGCACCTAGTGAGCCCACTCGCAACGAAGCGACTTCCTGGAGCCCCGAGGAATCGCCGGCTACCGAAATGCGCGCATAAAACCCAAGCTCCGCCCACAGCAAGTATCACTCCTGCTTGGCTCGGTGGACTTGGCGCTCGCACAGGGAAAGACAAAAATTAGAGAAACGTGCCGCTGCCCTCGTGGGCGCTAAGGCATGTTTCGCACCGAAGCCGAGGCCGCTTCAGAATTCTCCTGCGCTACAACAAAAGGCCTACTCTTGGCATCGGGTTAGCTGCCACAGCATCATCTCATAATAAGATAACGCCTTCGGACGACGGGCAAGCCGTCCTACAACGGCGGGTCAGCGGCAGCTGCGCGAGGCGGTTGTGGCAAGAAATTTGTTTGTGCCGCAGATGTCACTACTACCAGCAGCTGGGTTGTGGTCAACGATCCTCCAAAGTGATACTTCACATTTACCTATTCCATTGTTCATTATTAACGTCAAGAACAAAAGCAATATACTCACGCTGCATGGCCTGTCTGGCTCTTGATAGCCTACCAGAAACAAGTCACAGATTACATCTTTGCCGCAGTTGATAAGGAGCAGAGCTTTATCATGCGTGTCATTTGAGCGATTTGGTAAGGTATGTGCGGCTTTGCCGTTGGAGTGCACGTGATATACCAAGTCGGATGCAGAACATCTGCTGAGACCACCTCCACTTTGCTGAGTTTTCCTAATCCGAGCAGCTCTCAGCCACACAGCTGAGTCCTCCAGCTGCTTTGCGGACTTGCATTGTGTTTGCGGCTCTTTGCAGCATGTCCTGGAATTCACCATCCAACCCCTCAGTTCCTCCAAGAGCGGTGGTAGCTTTCCCATGGCCACGTTGAACAGGGTACGCCTGACCGCATTTCGCCTTGGACGATAGTGGCCGTGCGGTCAGAGTGCATTTCCCGCAGCAGGAGGAGGCAAGGTTTTAATATAAGGTCATGGGAGACGTTGTCGAAGGCCCCCTTGAGGTCCAGCACAAGAATTGCTCCACTCTGGGCAATCCACAATGCCTTCCTTACCTTGCAGCAATATGTCCTGGGTGGTCATACGATACCTGAACAATGTAGCGGGGAAGAATTGATTCAGCTTGAGGAAAGGATGGAGAACTACATGTTCGAACAGTTTGGCGATGCAGGAAGTCAAGGATACAGGTGAGAAATTTTGGAAGGAAAGAGGTTCGACGGGTTTGGGAATCCACCTAATAGTGGTGTGGCATCATTCTTGTTGAAGTGCTCCATTTCATCCAGGTTGCAGGGTAACTGGATGTCGCTGCCCCGGGAGCGAGTTTCGTTTGACACCCTGCAGGGCTCTCTACAATATCGGCGTATAGCGTTTGTAAGAGGATGTCGATTTGTTCTTTGTGAAGGGACCCATGTCTTGGATGTGCTCAGTGTGATATTCGGGTGCACAACAGAGTTTGTGCCAGCTGTTCTTAGCGAGGATGGCAGTGTGATCTTTGCGCGATTCTTAGTATTGGTTGTTTCGCGGTGTCTATCGCCGCATTGAGACCTTGTAGTTGCAGTATCCACTCCTGCAGGGAGTGCGCATTGATTCTATGTTCGGGGGTGCATTTTGGCACTACTTGAAGGCTGCACTGGTCGCTGCCCATGTTCTCCTGCTCCATGAGCAGTGAGTCAAACGTCAGGTTTCGTAAACACAGTGATATGAAGGAGGGTACAGGCAAGGGCTGGGAGTTGCCGTCTGGTACCCTTGGGCTGCATGCAAAAAAAAAAAGAAAGGCCATCCCTTGGTTCATCTACATGCACAGGTAGTTGTTTAGACACAGCGAACAGGGTCCAAAAGGGAAGAGAGACTCCCGCGTGCGACTCTCGAGCAAGCACAGGCCAACCATTTGCCATCGCTCTCCTTTGGGCCGCCGCCGCTCGCAAAGAAATGCAGGGGGCATGCAGGAAGAAACGGCGCCCTCCTGCTGTACGCGCGAAATTAATTTGATCACCTCCCCATCGTGACCAAACGCTGCTTAAAATGTGAGACCTGAAATGACTGCCACCGAAGCGGAATGTTCAGGAATAGCGCCGAACATTTGCAGGAGGTTGGAGTGACCAGAGAGTGATCCCCGCTGACATGTTGTCGACACTATGGTAGCATCTTAACAGGCAAGCACAACGCACCCACTCAAAGGTGCAAAAATCCATCTCGAGCCTATACAAATGCAATATAAAAGTGTTTAAAAAAAACTGAACTAACGATGCCTGTATGTCAAAAAGCGTCTCTCAAAGGTGCAGGCAACATTTCTTCTCCAAGTAACTGTTTATTAATACGGTTTGACTGAGAGTGATTATAAGCGCGAGTCAATCCTGTGTCTGCTTCGCCACGCTCATCGCAAGATGGTTTGACATGTTTCAGGAGCACACCTTCGACATACGCCATCGACCGGGATCGAAGACCGAGCACATTGACACAATGAGTCTCGTTGCAGATAAAGGCCAAGCAGGAACAGGTTTTAATAATTCAGAGCTTAGACGGAGAAATTCATCGTCACAAAAAAGTACTGCTGAAGGAGGGAGGACAAACAGAGGCAATTAGCAGTTGCTGTATGCAATTGCATTTGTTCCCTGGAATGCGGAGATATGTCTCTGAGCCCAATGCCTGATGTGCAAGGTGCCAATTGATGAGGAAACGGAACCCTCAATCAGCTGGGCAAGAAAGAAAAGAACCTAACAAAAATAATTCCACAAAGGGTGTCTTGTGAAGGCTTCAGCCCAAGTTACGGTCAGCTGGAAGGGATAGTAACCGACCAAAGAACATTTCCAAGATCTTTGCAAGGCCCGAAACCCTCGCATCATGGATCCATCATGACGATCACGGACAGAAACGATCAGTGGGAATAGCACATTACACTGAAAAGTGTCGAAACTGTCGTACAAGAGAAGCACTGGTAGCCGTGGGTACAACCCGAAATTCCCCGATGAAGCAGCATGACGCGAGGCAGAAGATAATGTCGCCTGGAAAGATCCACAACAAGTTGAGGCTCTTTGACATGTGTCACTGCAGTGGACACAATGAAGGAAGACCACAAAGACGCAGCCTCGCCACAAGGGAAGTTAAGCCAAACAACACATATGGAGTCGCTGCCCTGAAGGTGAATAGTTTGTTTTAAAAAAATGCAAAGACTTGGCACAGCCTTTGGATGAATGCTTATGGAGCTAGAATGGCTGAACGCTAGCCAGCATACGCTGGGAACCCTGGGCAAGATGACAAATGAGATGCAACGTGGGACTGCACTCATGCTCTCATATCAACCTTGGTTTATAGACACTAAATTTTTGCTTGTGTGCTTTGCTCTCTCAAATGATGTGATATTTGCCAACAACCACTAAACAATCTTTAACTGAATTTCTTTCACCAAATGAATGATCACATCTCGAAACAACTGGACCAAATATAAGCTCATTTCGTGCAGCAAGTAATTTGTACCTTTCAAAAGTACAAGGAATTTTTAAAACTTCTCCTGAACCATGTGGCAGTCAGGCAACACTGGCACGCTCCCGGATATAAATCAACAGTCAAGGCAGGTTCACACTGCGAAGTCTGAAACCTCCGGCGACGACTGTGGGCAATTAGTCACGGTTTCCCAAGCACTAGGAAAGCAGGCAAGGTGTGTAGCAAATCAAATCAAATCTCACATGCTTGCTGGGGACTGTGGTTAGTGAGCACAGGGTAGTGAGTTGTTCATTGTTCAGACTTGGGGTAGGGAGCAGTGAAGGGGGAAGTTAGGGGGGGGGGGGAGGCAACAAAGGCCTGTGTCCTTTTCCTTTCTGTCTAGTTTCTGACTTCACCACAATAGCCTTGTTACATAAACCGGACAGCGCGGCGCCGAGTCGGGAGCGGGGCCGAGTCGGGAGCGGGGCCGAGTCGGGCGCGGGGCGGAGTCGGGCTGGGCAAGGTCAGCTCAACTCGACTACTGCCTGTTTATATGAACTCGATTTCAGCTAGTCGAGACCGGTTCAACTGCAGCGACACCAGGCGCCGAGCAGTGGCGGCCTCCAAGATTGTGGCCTGCCACCGCCGTCTCGGAGACGCAAGGGTGCAAGCGAAAAACAGGCTCGCATTTATCCTCTCCCCTCCCGCTAACGGGACTCTTCGACTGGACAGCGTTTACAACCACATCGGGGAAGGGCCAAGCTGCGTCAACTTACCCCTTGCGGCGATGTTGACTGGACCCGACACAACTCGGCGCGCCTTTACATGAACCAAGAAACCGGTTTTCGACCCGAGAACTCGACTCCATCCGGCCCCCAGTCTGTTTACAAGAACTCGATGCCAACGAGTCGGCTCTGGCGGCGCGCCATGCGAGGAGCGAGCGCAGTAGTAAACCGGCTCCCGCTTCTGTTTTCCCCAAGCGTGAAAGATGATTAAGTGTAATTTGCGGAGGGGGCTGCGAGTCAACCCAACCCTTGTGGCGTAGTTAAGGGGTAGAGTCGACTCCCCGAGCAGACTCGGCGGCGTTTACGTGAACCCAGTAATCTGTTTTCAATACTCCTGTCGCGTTCACGTAAACGCCGCTAATGTGCCACGGCCAGCTTATCTGCGCGCGGCAGTTTTGCAACAGACGACGGTGCAGCCGGTTTATGACGCCACTCAGGCTGCTTCAATATGGCTGTCGCTGCCGTTAAGGGGGGCGGGGGGCGGGGGGGGGGGGGGGGGGGGGGCTTAGAGCCTATAACTTCAAATTACAATTTGTAGCTCAAATGCGCGCGTGGAGCCCTGCTTCTGTTTTACAGACTTTTAGTACAGCGTTATAGCGCTTACGTACGTTATACGCAAGTATTTAGCGGGAGGTTACAGTGAAATCGCACGAGAACTTCGTTTATTGCACGCCAACCCGAACAAAACGATAGCGCAAGTCGCAGTGGCGCCATCTGGCGTTAAATGTGAAAACATTTTGTGACATTTTTTGCACTCAGCCAAGGTTATCCAAGATGCATCGCGTAGACAGCCAATTCCTTGGCCAGTTCAGTCGAGCCAGGGCCAATTTTTTTTTTTTTTACGTAACTGAACCGAGAAAAGTTTTTAATAACGTCATAGTGCGTACAAGCGTTCTTTCGGACCCCTACTGCCTACAGCCGAAACAGCTACTTGTGGCAAGGCTATGACAACACTGGTGTACGAACCCAAATCAAGGCAACCCACACACGGCGGAGTCTTGTTAGGGTTAGGAACGGCGGAATGGTCACACTGAATCGAAAATACGGCAACTTCATCCCTCATTCGTTCTGTTGTACGGCGAGAGGAGGTCAAGCGAATACCACGTGTACTGTACCATTTAAAGGCACTGAATATGCCTGAACACCCAATAACATTGAAGAATATCTCTCCGAAGCGGGTGACTTGGGCGCCGCCATGTTGACAACGCTACTTTTCCCAGCGCAAGAGCACGCGCGCTTATTCGAAAAACAGCGCACCGTGACGCAAACGTACATGAAGGCTCGATCTGAAACAGCGTTCTGCGCATGGCAGGACGAAGAACGCTATTCACGCTCTACTAAACTCTTTTAAGTAGGCATAATAACGTCGTGGCTAGACAGCTGCATCATAAAAGCACGATTTGTTGGCAGACCATTTCATTACCGTTTTAGAGTCACGAGAGGCACAAAAATAAAAAAGAGGCAGCATAACTGGTGATATGTCGTTGGTTGCCATTCCAGCTCTTGAAGCAGTCTGGTTTAAGTGTTGCAGTGAATTAAAACTACGTATCACCGTTTCTACTGCAGTATTTTTTTTTTTGTGCGTCACGTGAACTAAAGTCAAAGTGCACGCCACAGCCATCGTCCGCTTATGAAACCAGAACAGCATGAGAGAAGAAATTAAATTACAAATTATTTAGCGGTCGTAGGCCAACACCACGCGGTAATCCACGTATTCACTGTCTAACGCATCAGTTGAAAGAAGAAAACGCGCAACTAAAATAAGGTGTCTACACTCCCTTAACAGTAAGTTAAAAAAGAAAAAAAAAACATCCTGTCGTTGCCCCAGCAGAAAAGACGTCCCCTCATGACAAAAAGAAAAAAAAAACGAATGCACGCATTTTTCCTGGTCCGGCTTTGAGAAATGTCCAGAGAACATTGAGGGGAAGTGCGCACGTTAAAGCCTCCCCAAAAAGGGTCAGAGCATAAAAAGTGCCGCCTTTCAACTGCCCGAGTTTGCATGGAGCAAAAGCGACGAAAGTGAAGGAGACAGCAACAGATGCATAATTTGGTTGTCCTCGGACCTGGCTTGCCCTCCTCTCCACTTTTCGCCCCCGGAATAAAAGCCGACGCGACGACGCACAGAAGGAGACACGCAGCGCACCTTTTTGTCAGGCCGGACGAGAGCGATGGACAACTGGGACTTTGGCGGAGATTCGATGAGACACGTGTCTTTGGCGCGAGAAATTGCATTTTGCGGACCCTGGCGGCCACGGGGACAGCGCCTCTTGTCCGGTCCTCCCCTCCCTCCCGTCCATGCGAGACAGAAGCGGATCAAGGCGGCCAACGTGCACAGGCGGCGTTGATTTCGACACGCAACGATGGGAGCTCGCAAATTGGGACGCTCGAGATTCCGCGGCACCCCTGGAATAGAACGACGCCGCGCTTTACTTTCATGCGCTGTTCCACTTACTATGGCTGTCTGTTTTCTTTTTCGGGAATGCTGAAAAGAGCAAGGGGGACGAGAGTCAGGAGCGACAACGGCGTACTTTATAAGCACAGCACAGTGCCCTCTCAGCGGCGGCACACAACAGTCCGAGTGGAGGAGAAGGTCGCCGCCACTACACGCGCGTGTGTCCATTCGAAGACCACACGGCCCCTGCTCGGTCACGAGTGCTGCACTACCACACCCTGGCCTGACGTGCATTCTCTCCGGCAGTCCCGTTGGGCAGCTGACGCGTCTACACTGCGGGGGTCCCTGCGCCACGAGGAATACCAATTCTCTTCCAACGGCCGACCTATGGTGGTGAAAAACGAGCGGAACCCACTCCGACTGCAAGACGCCTTTTTATTGCACTGCAACGGCAATGCTGAACGAGGGGCGCAGCGGACGAAGGGGTTGCTATAAGCCCGGCGCTGGAAGGGGGAAAAAAAAAGCAAAGCCTGCACGAGGAACCAGGGAGGCAGCCAAATCAGCGAAGCGCAGTGCAGAAGCGCGCGTGCTAATAGGGCCCATTCAGGGCGTAAAACAAAAGAGCCGCCGGCAAAACAAAAGGAGGGGAGAGCCCCGGGCGCAGCCAAACAAAAGGAAGAAGCAAGCAGGCGCGCGCCTGCTCCTTATCGGAAAAGCGCGTTTTCATCCCCGCCTTTCAGGCACGCATTCGGCACGGTGCTCCTGACGCGCGCCGTGGAGCGCGAGCGAGCCTCCAAACACATGCATACATTACGCCGCGGCTCAAAGCACAACTACCATGCACCGGGCAGATAGGAGGGTCCAATGGATGCGGGAGCGCTCTTGGACACCGCGCGCATACATGGCTCTTTCCCTTACCCTTCTTTGGCTGCGTAGAGATTGGCCTCTTCTTGCGCTTTCCCTATGTTCTTCTTGTATCGTATCCGCTTGTTGCCGAACCAATTGGACACCTGCACGGCACACAAGGCGGGTGAGGACCACACCGCGACGCTTGTAAGAGAGGCGCACATTTTTGTCTGCAATGCACACTTATACCGCATTATGTGCGCGCGAAAATATATGCTACGCATGCACACGAACTTACCACCCTAGGCGAAAAGCAACACAAAACGTTGGTTTCGCGATATATTTTAGGGACGCCTCGGGCGCAGACCAACCATGCTGGCCGGATGACACACGTATGGCGTCGGGGAAACCTGGCGGCGCATTTCGGCGAGGCAGAAGCCGGCCGACCTCGGGGCCTAATGTATGCATGCAAGGCGTCCCGATGCTGATTCCCAGCGAGGAGCAGCCGGAGGGGGAAAGACAGCGCATTTCCATATTTTGAGGGCTTTTGCGGAGGAACCGCTCTCGCTAGCCCGGCGGCGACGAGACAACTGGTTTATCATCGACAACTCGGCGAGTATTAACAAGTCGCCCCGCCTTCTTACGGCGGCGCAAAAAGAAACCCCTCCGGCAGGTAGGCAGGCGAGGTCGGATTACCGAACAAAGGGGGCCCGATCGGGAGAAGCGCATCCTCCTCAATTAGCCCCGAAATCCGGCCCGTTACAGCCAATCAGCGAGACTGCGCTAAAAGAGGTCCCACGTACTGAGAGACGGTAATGCCGCACTTCCTAGCGAGTTCCTCCTTGGCTTCCTCCGACGGGTACGGGTTGCTAAGGTGCGAGTAGAAGTACTCGTTCAGGATCTCTCGTCGCCTGCTTGCTGAAGTTCCGCCTCTTTCGCCTGCAGCAACCAGAGGGAGGGAGATGTGTGTTGCAGCTGCGCTCCACTGTGCCCCGACGACCATTATCACGCCGCCCCCCTTCACACGGGAAAGGGACGTAGACAAATGAGCGCCAGGAGGAAAAGAGACCAGCAATGTTTAGAGGAATACGGCATCTTTGCTCCGCGGAGGAGGCCGTTATAAATTGCGCGATTATTCTAACGATTTGGGATCCATTCATTCGGTCGCGTGCCACCAGCCGTGTAACGGCCGCCCGGGAAATAAAAGAAGAAAAAAAAAAGCCCCGCGGCAGTTGCCGATCCTCGTCGCCGTGACACTTCCGTGTCGTCTCTCCTCGTTAATAATTTTTTTTCTCACAAGCTTCGCGTTGCGCTCGAGAAGGAACGGCGCTTTCTTCCGTAGCACAAGGAGGCACGTCATTGCACCGACACGCTCTCCTTGTTAAGCGCAATCAATGGGGGTCATGCAAATGAGCCGCCCGCCGAAGGAGGAGAGCGCGCGCAGAAAAGAAGGCCAACAGATGAAGACGAAACGGCCGATCACTCGCGCGCCGAGAGACACCGCCCCGTCCGTGGGCGCTACCGGCGGCCCAGGAAGAAAACGGCGGCGCAAATGGGCAATCTTCTTCTCGGGACAATCGTCGCCCTCTGCGCGCTTCCTCAAAAATGTTTTGCGCCGTTCAACTTCCCATCCATCACCGATTCCCGCTCCATCCTCGCGTTCTATCGCTTTTCTTTCTTTTTTTTCACGAAAAGGAAGCCTACACTGACGAATACTGGCCATCCGTCCCGCTCGGCCGTGCGAGAGCATTAAGAAAAAAAAAAAAAACCAAACGGTATAGCAGAAGATAGAAGGCAGTCCCAACATTGCAGTTTCATTCCCACCAAGGACACCTCGCGACAAAGTATTGAACGCAGAAAAAAAAAAAAAAGCAGGCTTTCGAATTGCATGTCAACCGGCACTTATGCCCCGAAAATAAGATATATTGCCCTTGAAGGCCATCAAGCGGAACAAAAGCTGGAAACATGCTTGGCCGCCCAACGGAAGGTTTTGATGCGAAGAACGAAGGACCGCAAGGTGATCTCACTAAAATAGGGCGAGATCGTAGGTTTTTACCTTTCTAGAAATCTCTGCAGCTGACAAGCTATGTCTATTCTATTCCAACGTTCGCAGCATTCGAAAAAAAAAATTCATCTGCTACTGGCACAAATCTCGTAACACGTGCAACCCTTCGACGAGGCTGCGCAAGGACTCCGGGTTCACCCGTTGACCCGCGCGACATCGTTGTTGGGAGTAAGAAGCTGCGTTTACACAGCGAGAATGTTCAGTCACAATAGGAGTAGTTTATTGCCCCCTAAGCCCTGATAAGCCACAAAATATTCTGTCCGATTTAAATGTAATTCGGGATATTTTAACACTGATCGGAACACAACTAGTTACCAAGACTCGCAGTACTCAGCACCACCTTGTAATTTTCGTAACATGACCACAGCAACTTGTATTTACTAACGATCTACTAATATGCACTCCGGCGTACATGCTGAACTTCACAACGATCCTAATGCACATCACTTTCCGGTGCACGTTACAACTGAGGAGAACAACTACGCCATATCATTACGTCCCTTAATGCTGATGTTTATCACGACAGTGTTCACAACGAATTCCCCATTTTATTGAGGCCTTAACTCAAGCTGGAGTTAACGGCCATGAAGCAAAACAGAAACACGCATAATTTGTCCTTGGATGAACAACCATATTCTCGAATTGTTGAGACAAAACGGAAGACAAGTGGCGCCATCACAAAGATCACAATTCATACCTTAGCCAGTTTAAAACATCCCCCAACAAATGCGTCTCCGCCATAAAAACAAGGAAAAAGCAATATTATGCAAGCCTTATTCAGCGAGGGACACTAGCAAAATTTGGAAGATTATAAAGCAAGCCACGAGCACAGGCCACGCAAAGCGGTTTCTTCCCGAAAATAGCAACGGCCACACATCTCAAACGTTCAGCACATTTTTCACTAGCATAGACCTATTCTTATCAAAATGCTTTCAGGAAGACTTAAAAAGGCTGTTTTTACCTAGCAGCATCGTCAGCACGTGATGCGGGAAGTACAACTACAGGAAATTTTATCAGTCGCTTCTAATATGTGAAAGCAAATGAACCAGACAGTATTCCTGTACGTACGCCTGATCAAGGATAACACTGATATTCTCAGTCCCATCCTCTGTAACTTATTCAATCACTGCTCACGCAATTCAACGTATCCGTCGCCAATAAACCTTGTTAAAGTAATTCCAATATTTAAACATGGTGCTCGTTAAGATCCGTACAGCTACCGACAAAGACCTGTTTTGAGTCTAGTAAACACTATTTCTAAAAAAAAAAAGAACTTCTGTTCGTGTTTACCAGTTTCTTGGTAAGTATAGTATTCTGTGCCCGCAACAGCACAGCCGGCCAGATTATTCCCCTTGATCTGCTGTCCTTACTTTAACAGAAGTGATCGCACTGAACAATCACGCATTTCTTGGCCTGGCTTTTGATACTGCTGATAGCAAACAAAATTCCTGCAAAATGACTATGTTATGCCTTCCGCGGAAGCACACTGGAGTTTTTCGGCAGTCATTGATGACTTCTCAGCGGCGCGGGCGTAGGGCCTCTCTTCGTTTTCATTATATACCGAAAGTGTTAACCACCGCAAATGTTGTACGTAGATGATGCAGCCTATATATCAATTTAAAGCTAAAAAAAGGTTGCGCAATGGTTCACAGCTAACAAGCTATGAATATTTCATTAGCTCACTACAACACGCAAATGGCTTCAAAGTCCCTTGCAGTAACCTTGGAACCACAGTGGCAAGCTCATATCGACGCGCTCTGTCCCAAATTGGTGCCATTTTCTTTTTTCAGGACTGTCCATTCTAATGCAATGCGAATAAGTTAATTTGCTTTGTTTAACAGTCATTTCTCACACAGCACTGAATCCCGCGGTTGGACGTTTGAAACACAAAAGCAAGCATTAATAACGATGAGTTGCATATTCGAGACGAAATACACCCAGCAGAAAATTGTTCAACTAAAAATCTTGCCTTTACATGGTTTGCCGCTGGCAACGTAAGCAGTGTCGTGAAATGTAGAACTGAGGATTGGGCGAGTTGGTCGTGATCCATCGCATGAAAAACCAGCGCTAAAAAACACACACACAAAGGGCGAGACGAGACACACGGAAGGCGCTGATCCGTGTGTCTCGTCTCGTCTCGTCCTCTCTCTCTCTCTCTGTGTGTGTGTGTGTGTGTGTGTGTGTGTGTGTGTGTGTGTGTGTGTGTGTGTGTGTGTGTGTGTGTGTGTGTGTGTGTGTGTGTGTGTGTGTGTGTGTGTGTGTGTGTGTGTGTGTGTGCGCGCGTGTGTGTGTGTGTGTGTGTGTGTGTGTGTGTGTGTGTGTGTGTGTGTGTGTGTGTGTGTGTGTGTGTGTGTGTGTGTGGTTTTTAATGCGATGGAGGAGTGTTGTGAAACACAGTCATACTCTCATTGTGTCTATATTTAGATCACCGTCACGTTCTACAGTAAGTGTGGCCGCCGGAAATTTCAACCTGCCATCTGTACATAATGTGTATGGAAAAAGACTGCTTGAATTTGCTGCAGTTAAGACATGGAACGAAATACCCTCTGACATACGCAAATCTCTAAAATTTTGTGTGCCCCTGGCGCTGAATTCTTGCTACAACATGAAGCTGCTTTAAGCTCGTAGTTAATTGAATCCTTTCGAACAGCACCTTCGACAGCGTACTGAGCGTCTATTCCACTCAATTATTGCAAGCCAAATACTTAGGTGAATTGTTTACAAGCGGTGAAAGGTTTTTTTTCCCTGCGCCTTCTTTGTAACCGCATGCGAACTTATTGAGCAGGCTGACCAACTGCGTCGCTTAGGCTACAAGTCCTCGTATGCGCCTGCCATTCGATTTGCGGCGCTCGGATATCATCCACTTCTCTGCCGTTGGATCCAAGCTTTATTTTGTTTTTGTAAGCTTGTTCGCACTGCTCATTCCACCCTGGCCTAGCAACAGCGGCAATACCTGTGGTCTACAGTATGGACTCATGCGCTGCATGCAGTATTTGCTGTGTACTACATACACACAATTCTTCCACTTGAAGATGAATAATATAAGACAAAGCTCTTTAAATTTCTCCCAATCAGCAAGCGATGACCGCCAACTTTTGTGACATCGCTGGCTATCATATCAAATTTCTTTTCTGCCTTGAGCAGTATTGGAAAGTGGTCAGTGCCATATGGATTATTGACGACACTCGATGTCAGGTATGACATAAGAAAAGGCGAATATATTATTAGACCCACTGAGGAGCATTTGTTGTGTGCTGATGTGCGCTGATGTTGTGGGGCACGTTTTCTGAACAAACATGCAACACAACGCGAGTTGCCCTAGAGTGTTTTGTTGGCGTTAAAATATCCTACTAGTAGGCATAGTTTGGAAGCTCATCTATTAGGCCTTCAAACTCGGATGTCCTGAATTGGTAATCGGGCACAATATATAAAGAACAAACCGTCACTAGTCTATCATATAACATGGTCCGAACAGACACAGCTTCACGGGACGTTGTAAATATTGAAATACGACGCGCGACCTCCGCAGCGGTCTTGACAATGCCGAATGCGGCATACTGCTTTACAAAGTATTCGTCAGAGGCATCTCTCTCCTGTACGCAGCCACTGCGTTTGGAATCGGGAGGTCAATTCCCTAAAGACATCAAGGCCTCTTGACATTCCATTGTGTAGCCAGTCCAACCTATGCTGATTGCGTCACTCGTTTCCGTTTGGTACCCTTTGGGGCTGCTCCGCTCGAGAGCCCATGGAGTTGCTGCTGCTGTGGTGGAGTGGGTGAGGGTGGGGGCAGTTCAGCAGCGCGATCTCCCCGAGAGATTAGAGAGTTTGTTTCACGTACGTACAGAGTTCACGTACGCTAACGTGAGACGTCTACGTAGCATACGCGCATGTCGTTTCAAACCCTTTTAGTTGCACGCGCGTTCTTCCTACCGCCATCTACTGACAGATGAAGACACTGCTGTAGCCACTCTAGAACAAGACGAGTCAAAGCCAAGCCAGTCGAACTGCGTCGGAGCGCTGCTTCGTTAGGCTTAACAGCTCGGAAATCGCCTCTATATCTGAACAACAAAAGCTATGTGCACTGACATCGCACAGCACACGGGAGCCTTAGCGCTTTGCCTCCATAAATACGCAGCCGCCGAGGTCGGGTTCGATCGAGCCCGGGAACTCCGGATCAGTAGCCGAGCGCCCTAACCACTGAGCCACCGCGGCGGGTTGAGACCGCAACGTAAAAATACGAATCTCACGTACGTACGTGAGACTCGCGCATACCCTTTGCGTTCTGCGCATGTGCACTGGTCACCCGTAAGAGCTCTACGCACGTGAAGCCTCTACGTACGTGAAACTAAAACTCTCTATTTCCAGCAGCTCGTTGGATGTAGCCGCCTCTGGGTTTCTTTTCCAGATTGGGCACGACCTGTCCGTGTGCAGCTCACACCTCTCTTGTGTACCCTCCCCGCATCTTGGTTTGCACCAGTGTCCAAAACGCTGAAGTACCGCCTCGGGTGTGGTACACGTTGCAGTGCAAGCATGAATGGAGTGTAAAACGCAGCCGCAATTTTACTGCTTGGTTATCAAGGCCTTCTAAACCCTGCGTCGGCCCTCTGCCCGGAAATGACTTCCCTGGACCAGTTAAGGGTATTTCAGGCATAGCTAAATCTTTCGGCTCAATTTTTCCCCGCACAGTTTTTGATTGCCTACGCGATAACGAAAGCGGATAAGTTTGCTACCGGTTCGTCAGAAGCGTTCTGCTGTTTTTTTTTTTTTTTTTGAGCCAGCAATTGGTTCTCACCACCGGCCGGTACCCATAAGATCACGGCTGTTATTCGGGCTGGCCACCCAACACGGAGCCCTCCCTGGGAGTGCGTTCAACACACTAACCACAACGCGGCCACCACTACCACCCAGACAGTAATAGGAGTGAGCTGTCGGGAAAGTGTAGAGAGGGCGGGTAAGTGGAGTGTCGCTTCGAAGGTCCCCACACTCGGCGCCTGCTCAGCCACCAGGATTTCCCAGACATGGCTAACACTCGGGAACCCGCCGCCCCCGACAAGGTCGACAAAACGGGCAGCAACCTCGGCCTTGCTCACCGTAATCCGCCGTGTATAGTGACAAGTGCGACGGTATGTAGCGCCGCGTCATCCTCCTCACGAAGGCGTGACGGTACGCAAGTGGAATTCTTTACAGGAAGAGTAATTAAATCAGCCTACATCTGGTTTGGTTTGGTTTATAGGGGTTTAACGTATCAAAGCAATTCAGGCTATGAGAGACGCCGCAGTGGAGGGCTCCGGAAATTTCGACCACCTGGGGTTCTTTGACGTGCACTGACATCGCACAGCACACGGGCCTCTAGAATTTCGCCTCCATCGAAATTCGACCGCCGCGGCCGGGATCGAACCCGCGTCTTTCGGGCCGGCAGCCGAGCGCCATAACCACTCAGCCACCGCGGCGGCCCTCAGCCTACATCTGCTCAAAGATGGCCGGCTAGGAAGAAAAAGGCCATTTCGGGACACGGATAGCCGTATTCATGGAGAGTTAGTGCCGTTTGTTCTCAATTCTTCTTGTCCTTACGTGTGGTCTGAGGACCTGGTCTCCGATTTGATTACTGCCAGTATACTGCAGCTGAGAAAATGCCTCGCTGCCAGCTATGCTTCCCGGCATTTACGGGTTCTGATGCATGCGCAGACCAGTGATGTGATTGGCCCGAGTCACTTAACTGGCAGCAGTGTTAGGCACAGATATGCCTTATTTTCCGGTGTGTAAGTCGCGTTTTTTTTTTTAGATTTTTTGTCGGTCCGATTTATATACGGCGAAAAAAATGACGCGCAACCTCGCGCCATCTTTTGCCGTCCCTGTAACCATGTTTCAAAAGCAAAAAAAAATGGACGAGTAAAAGAGAAAAATACTTGAGCTATTACAGCTTCAGCACCAACTGCCGCGATGCGCTCCCGCGGGAACCCAACTACGCGTGCACAGTGGCAGGAGTGCGCCCCTATCTGCGCAGATAGCTCACCGCGGATGTGGTTCACAGGAGTGGAAGGCGGATTTCGCCTTGCTAAAACTCATTTGATCCTACGGCCAGAATCTCATAATCTCGAAACAACCGGACTGACTGCAACGGCGGCACGGAGCGCGCGCGACGAACTTGCTGCTTACTAACATCTGAGATGCGAAGACGCAACGATGCACGATTGAAGTTGCGTTGCAGGACTGGAACCACGGAGCAGGGAGACAGCCCGACGTGAGAGAAAAAAATTATCCGGAAGTATCCGTTTCCCCACTTCGGCCGAGCAAGGAGGTCAACACCGGCGCCGTCTGGGAATATTTGTGCCGTGTGCATTTCCGGCGTACCTTCCGTCCTTTACCACTGTGATGGGGGAGGTAGGGATGGGCGCTGGGAAGTGCATCGGAAAGTTCTCGATCAGCTTAATGCAGACACTTAAGCATCGCTTCATTTCGCGGTGGCAGAACATTCGCCTATAGTCCGATATCCCCTTCCAGCCAATGGCGTCGGCCGATTCTCGTGACCCTGCTAGTGTGACAAGGCAGGGAGTGGTAGATGAGAGGGGATAGTACTCTCCCTGCACTGTCACGCTGGCAGGGTCATGATAATCGCCCGACGCCATTGGCTGGAAGGGGGTCCTTTTATGGAGAAAAACCGCTTCGCTCCTGAGTTGTATTCGACAATAGTAGGGCTAGCCTATTCATGCTAAGCATCATGCGTTGGCAGCCGCGTAATGCGCTGCAGAGTTGGTTCTTAGCTTCCGACAATTGGCTGGCTCCCAAAGGGCAAATCACTAAGCAATAAATTCGTGAGGCAAGGAGTGCAGTCGGTTGGCAGCTAGAGCGCCGTTGCGGCCGGACTGCATGCCTGGGCAAAAACGGCGCTCCGCGGGTTCTTCGAGTGCGTGCCTGTTCAGATCCGACCATCTACGCGCTGCCGTAGAGTTAATAAATGCACCAAATAACAGAGAACAAAGCAATATGGACACTGACAACTGGTAATCAGGCCAGCGCAGAAAGCTGTCGCCGCGCTTACCTCGCATTGGCGTTCATTGAAACGTCCGCGAAGAGCGAGAAGTTGAGCCGCACCCTCTTTCGGTACGCATACTGGCCGAGTGCGCAGCGCAGCCGTCTCTACGCCACGCCAGGCAGCAGTTTCGTTTTCTCCACACAGCAAACATGGCGCGCCTACTTGTCGGAGCGTTAAGAGATGGCGCTGCGCACTCTCTATTCGCTACGGGGACCACCCGCAAGTTTACATTAATGGCTCTGTGTGCAGACCCGCTGAGCCGCATTTGCAGCACTTGGGCTGGGCGCCTGTGAGGAGCAATGTCGGGCCCATTCGCTGAATCATTGGTTATCGCAAGGCCGTTTAAACGTAGTACGCCTTTCCGCAAACCACGGGATAGCAGTCATCCTGAGTTGACTTTTTATGGCACACAGGCAACTAAGGCCATCATGCGCTAGAAATGAAAAGTTTAAAGATATTGTAACTTAGGATTCTTGCATCGTGTTCGAAGGTAAAAACTGTCGTCATTCTGTCAAAGTCTGCAGTAGAGCGCCTGTAACGGGGGACTCCCGTTGATAATAAATTTGTTCCCGCGTCTGTCACCTGGCTGGGGAGCCTACAATTGGAAAGGACTCTGCTTCCAGCGGCTACCATCTCCCGATGGAGTCGCTGATGACACGACGGCAGACGCGGTTGCCAAAGAAGCCAGGTCTTACCCATCTTCAGTGACTGTTCCGAAGGACGCGAACTTCGCTAGCGGTGCGTCAGCTAACTACGGCCGCTTCTACACAACTGCCTTGTATCGACTGTGCGCGAACTCCGCCGGCAGCGACGCTCAAGCTTCACCGCGCCACCTGTGCGTGCACTGTGACGTGAACCGTTTCGTTTTCGAGCCAAGTGGGAGACACTCCTGGAAAACCTGCGGAGATTGAACGCTCCCTTGGACGAAGTCTCTCGCAATGTATATCCTGAGGGCAAGACGCGGACCATATGGAACTGTGGTAGAGCCAAAGTGACTCAACTGTCGCCACTGTCAGGCTCGCCTGTTCATGCGCATCGCCGCCCTTTCTTTTTTTTCTTTGAGGGGGCGGTTTCCGCAGCTGAAAACCCGGCCAGCGCGCTCAGGGACGGCCTAGAGAGCTTTAATCAGATTCTCGGAAATGGACTTCATCGCTCACCACAAGTTCGCTTCTCGAAGGGCCGGCGCAAAGGTGGCGTCGTTAATCAGGCGGAACTTGCACCCTTTGCCGGCACTTTTTTCGAGGGGGGGCATTAATAACGGGCCTCCGTGAGCGATAGCGCGCATACGGCGCAACAAGAGCGAAGCCGCGCCACTATCGCCGCCCTCTCGGCGAGACAGAAACCGCTTTAATAAGCGCCGCGATAAATACTTCCCCCCGCCTCTTAGCACGTATTCAACCCCGCAAAGGAGAGGTTTTCCGAGGGAGGAAACCGTAAAAAAAGAAAAAAAAAGAACTCGGCGATAGTAAGTGGCGCTACAGCGAAAGCGCGCCGAGAATTAGTAACGATAACAAACTTGGAGGGGAAAAACTTCAGAGATCGCACGAAGATGGGGGGGCTGGCAGTGACGAATGGCAACACAAAAACAATAACGCCGGTCCAGCGTATACGGCGGATAAGGAGGTAAAAGCGCAGGGCGGCGAAACACGCCCGGGCACCAAAACAAGAAAGAGAAAAAAATTACTCCTTTTTTTTTCTGTTCCGAGGGGTGCGCGCACGCAGATTTAATTTAATTACGAGAGAGAGGCTGGGAGTTTATTTATAAATCGCGGCTTAATAAGACACAGCCGTCCCCTGATTTCTTGGCCGCGCTATAACTTTTGTTTCATAACTCCTTTCTCGCCACGCACCCAAAAGCCTCCCGAGTTTTGAGGGCCGAAAGAAAAAAAAGAGACGGGGGCAACTTTTAATTGTTATTTATTCCGAAGGGACAGGCCAGGCCCCGCGCCAGCAGCGGCGCTCGAGGCATAAACATCAGCCCCGAGATAGGGAGTTCTTTCAAGTCATCCTCCTTGCGCTTCCGCCTTTGAATTATGGCCACTGGCGCTCCTTAATTTGTTTATCAACCATGTGGAAGAGAAGCCCCATGCGCAGCGCTGCCCGGCCGCTCCCGAGTGGTGGACTCTAGGGGAAGATCCCGAGGGACGCCGAGAACAATAAGAGGCCTGCCGCGGAGTGCGTGTAGATTTATCACGGCCTATATCCTCCCGATAAAAGAGCAGTCGGCGTTGTTTTCTGCCTTGGGCATGCCAAAGTATCGGGCGACGTACCTGGCGTCGAGGAACCTGGAGCGGAGGATCATGACGGCCTCGCAGGTGCTCTGCTTGAGCTGCACCTGGATGGAGTTGAACTTCTTGTGGATGATCTGCACCATGCGCTCGATCTCCTTGGGCGTGATGGGACGCGTCCGGCTCTGCTCGCGAAGCAGGTTCATCACGTGCGTCGTGAATTCGTTGCACGCCTGCGCCAGGGGGAGAGAGAGAGAGGTCCTCTGAGTGTCCATTTTCACGACAGGGTCAAACTACCACAGGCGTCTTTTAGACGCTCCCACAGTGAATTTAGCTATCCAAGCGTGACCGCGCGCGCAAGTGAACGGCTGCAGTCAGTTCTGCGTCCGCACCATGCGCGGTCAAGGAATTTTAGAAGGCAAATTTTTTTGCTTTTGTGTTTTGTTCTTTCGAACGATGCGTTAGACATTGGAATACTTGCAGCACCCCGTGGTATTCGCCGACGACCGCTAAACAGATTATTATTCTCCGTGACGCCGTTTAGTTTCATCAGTCGCCCGATGGCCGTGACGCGTAGCAGTAGTGGAACTTTAGGTCACGTGGTTGACAAAGAAACCAGCAATACAACAGCTGATACGTCATCGGTTAGAATTCTAGCTTTTGAAGAAGGCTGTTTTAAGTGTTGTAGTAAGTTTAAACTACGTATCAGCGTTTATGCTGCAGTTTTTCCGCGCCGCACGTGGCCTAAAGTTCAACTGCAGGTCACAGCCATCGTTCGGCTATGAAACCAGAACGGCACGACAGAAGAAATTAAATTACAAATTATTTAGCGGTCGTTGGCAAATACCACGCGGTGATCCATGTATTCTAGCGCATCATTTTGAAGAAGAAGACATGCAATAAAATTAGGTGCCTACAGTCCTTTAACCTGCCCTGCATGGCCACCCGCTTCGGACAAAGTGCAGCGTCGCCGCTGAATTTTCCGCACCCCCCATACATGTGAGAAAAGCTCATTGTTCTTCGGACCATTTGCTTGCTGTTCAGCCGAACTACGAGCGGACAGATGTACCGAAGCGGTGGCGAGTACCACTTTGGCTGGGAAGAGAAGAGGTAAACTGTTTCAGCTGAATCCTGCAATGTTTACTACTTTTTCCCGCCCCGTTTTTGTTCATGCTCTAGGCTACGTTTCGTCGAATTTCTCTTGCTCGTCTGAACAGCAGGTTCGCAAAGTCCTCCTCGATATTTGGATGTAGAGCTACCCGAACACGTTTTCCTGCCCTGCTCCTTGCAGAAATAACCCTCCAGAACCCCTTGACCTTTCGCTCTTACCAGCTCTGCATTCACCTGCAGAAGTACTTTAAAAGAAAAAAAGGCGCTATAATAACAAGCTCCCTGGCCACACTCGGGCGGCCCGACCAGTTGGGGCCAGCGAGCTAGGGAGAGAGAGAGAGAGAGCTCGGCCAGCGGCAGCAGCGGATGGGGAGGCCTAATCATCGCCGATGGTTTCCATCGGCCGCCGGCTGACAGTCGAGCGCCCACAGGCGCCCGGAGGCCCTTTTATCTGATTGAAACAGGCTGGCCAACAAAGTTCCCCGCGGCGCTGCCGGCCAAATAATAGCATTAAGGGACGCGGCCAAACAGTGATCGGACGGCCCCCCGTCTGCCGCCGGGCGTTAAATTCAAACCGACACGGGGGGGCGCCGCCGGTAAACGCCAAACAAGCGCGCGCATCCCGAGCACACGTGCCAAGATTCGGACTGACATGCGAATTCAGAGTGCACGGGTTGCGCACCAGCGAGGGCGCCCCTAATTGGAGAGACACGAGCTCTCGGTGCGAGCGCGCGCTGCCGCAAGCCAGCCAAGTGTTGGCAACTGGCCCAGAGAGAACCTCTGGAAATTCGTCAGACGCAGAAAGCAGCAGCCGCAACACGGGGAGAAAAGAAACACTACCGTTGGCCGGACGCGCCGCCATTGGTCAACTCCCTCCCCTCGGAATTCAGTGCATTCAGGAGTCCCCAGCCCGGAGGCGCTTGTTTGTTCGCTCGGACAGTGATGAGTGTGCTAACCATTCCTCTTAATGGGCATCATCTATTACGGCGTCGCAAGGGAGTCCCCCTTCTCCCCCCGTCAAACCTCTTTTCCTGTCGATAGCGGCACAAAGGAGACGCCGCCGAGGCAGTGAGGGACAAAGCTCGCTTTGCAGCCACCCGCACAGCACAGCTTTTATCGGGGAGAAAATATTCGCCCCACAGACATCACAGGCAGCGCGCTCGCGTAAATGGCGCCGGATAACAAATTCGCATTCATGGGGCCACTCGAAAAATGGCACCCCACGGAGTGTCGTGAAGCGGGTTACCGGTGGTTGCAGCAGTGTCCCAAAAAACTGATACATTCTGAGTTGACGGCAATCCCACGCAAAGGTTCGTAAAAATACGGTTCCTGTTAGTGTGTACCAACACAAACTGTATCACAAATTAAAAGGCGTGGCCCAGCGTTATGCGATCACAGCTGTTTACTACGCCCCTTTCAAGTTGGCCGGGCCGTGTTCAAAGCAGAAAAATTGATTTGACAATTGGAAGTATCAATTTTTAAAACTAGGCTCTCTGAGTTAGAAGAGCGCTTTTTTCTGCGTAGCATTGTCAGCGGTGTTAGTACATCAGAATACAGCCAAGACTTGCAAACAAGCAGGCTGGATAACTAGTACTTTATAGTTAACTTTTCAGCTATTACTGTTAGGCTCCTCACTTATTGAGAGGCATGTAGCCCACCGCAAGTAATATCCATCCATATCAGTTTTTAGACTTTCGACGAGCTACGTGCACTAGTTTGCCTGCAAGCTTTCCGAAAGCGCATCTATTGTGGAACCACGCTACCTGGATAGGGCCTAGCATGTATTTCTTCGTCCCGCTTTACTTTTTACTTTGTTTTGGCCCGAGCTTTCGGGACGAGTAGCTATGGGGGGTGGGCTAGGGCTATTGGTCTTTTTTTAAAACCATGGTTACATATATTCTTCAGAGTGCATCCCAACAAAGAGAGTCTGCGCATGTTCCAGTCAAGACTGCGCTGGACCGTCTCCTGTAAACGCAACGTGGGCGCCCTGCACTTTTGAACCAGGCGGCGTGTTTCGCTGGTTGTGTGCTGAATCGAAGGAGGGCAGCAAACAGCCACGGCGCTGGTGCTGTTTGTTGCTCTCGAAGGGGCAAAAAAAAAAACAAACAAAAAACAGAGAGAGAGACGATGGTGGTCAGCGCCGCTCGCTTTCTCCACCACCACGGGGGGCCAGCGAACAGGGCCCTGGAGAGTAAGGGCCATCAAAAGGTTCGCCCGAGGCAGAAAGAAATCAAACGCGGAGCGGGAAGAGACTCGGGCAAAAAAAAAACAAGAGCGGCGGTCTCCGGGGTTCGTTCAGTGGCGGCCATTTCCCTCGACCGCAGGAAGGAGTCGCGCGCAGCACCGGGAAAAAAGTGCGACACGCGCACATGTTCATGTGCGCGCCTCTGGTGAACATGCTGCGAGGAATGTCGGGCGGCGCGGCATGCAGGTGCCAGCGACAATAAAAAGACGTCGTAAAAGCGCCGACCTCCCGTTTGCCGTAACGACACGGGGCGCCCCGAACAAACGACCCAATGATCGCCGCCTAATGCCGGGGGGAGGCCGCCTTTATAGCGAAATGTAGGCTAGCGGGTCGCGAGAAGAAGAAGGCGGCAAAGTTTAGCCTGATCACTGTGACGTACACAAGTGGAAACGGCGGTAACAAAAATGTCCGCTACAACTCGAGAAGACGGGGACGCTCTCCCCGCCAGGGGACGGCAGCAGCAGGATCAGCGTCTTCCGGAAATTAGCGACAGAAGCCATCCATCACGGGCCGCCGGCTGCTGCTGCTGCGCCTCGCGAAGGAGAGAAAAAGCAGCAGCAGGGAGTCAGTCCTCCAAAAAGGAGCGCAGAATTAGCGAGACAAAAGAAGGAGCTGCTGTCCGGGACACAAGATGCAAACAACGCCCCCGCTCGGGCCTTTTCATCGGAGCGACGCGAGCGAAGGGATACGCTCCTCCAAGATGGAGACGATAATTGACGCCTTCGGCTGCCAATCGTTCCGCTCGTGGGAGCGAAACCACCACGAAGAACGGGGCTCGTTATTTCTCCCCTTGTCAGACACGCGAGACCATGTAACGAGAGGTTTCACGAGGCTTAGAAAAAAAAAAGGAAGCTTCGCCCAATCTCGAAGCTACAAGACTCCGGCTTAATATGCGCTCCACTCTTCTGGCTTGCCGCTTTCGAACCGCGCACAATGGCCGCATTATTAAAAAAGTGTCCTTAAGTGCACCACGCTGATGTATGGCATTACATTTTAAACCCACAAAGTAGGACCTTTATTTCCCCCCCCCCCCCTTCCCCAACAGCAGTGAAGGAGACATACTGCGCGCATCCAAAGGCGGCGGCCATCGGGAGCAGTTTTCATTTCAGCGCCGGTGCCGGCCGGCCACAAATCACGCGGGCCGGCAGCGCGTGGGAAGGGCCGAACATTAAGACCACCTGCGCGCAGACTCCGAGGATCAATCGGGCGAGGAGGAAGTAGAGGCGACCTCTACTGGGAGCACTCGGAAACAATGCGAGAATTGGCGCCAGGAGGCAGCGCGCATTCCCTAAGGCTACACTCACGCGGGGCCTTCCGAACTACGTGACACGCGGGCAAAAGCGCGCCACGCCACCTTGAGGCGCGCGACGTTCGGCGTGCGCTGACAAAGAGAAGCTCATTTTTCATGGCGCGAAAACCGCACTCGCGCGACCGGCGTGCGCGGCAGCGGCCTAATCAAATCTCACGCGCAGCGACGCCACGAGAGGCGCCCGTAACAAGACGCGGCAAGAGAGGGTGTAATGAGCTGCCGGCGTTGCCTTTTCTTTGCTGCCGGAGTCGCCGCATCAAATATTCAGCGGCCGCTTGGCGCGACCAAGTAAGGCCATTAACTGGGCCCCGAGATGAATGCGTCCCCAGCGGCGGCTCCCGGGGAAAGAAGACCCAAGGAGTCCGCTATGATTACCCGCCGGGAGAGGAACAAGCGACGCCCATTAAATTTTCAATCGGCCACCGTAGGTGCGCGGCCGGCCTCAGCCGCTCACATGTCGGAGATTGCGTCAACAGCGGCAATGAGAACAAATACCGCGCATGTGCATCGTGGCGCCGACTGTCTCCCACGAACTGCACTCGAATGATGATGGAAATCAATTTCGAGAGGGCCGCATGCGCTGTTGCTGGCCACCCCGCCAAGAAAGCAGCACAGGAAGGCGGAACGGCAAAAGGGGGCTCCAGAAATCCATTACCGGACCGGCTTCTGGGGGGAGCGCGGAGGAAAGAAAGGCCCTGGGTTACGAAAGATTACTCGTAATCCATCCAAAGTTTGGACAGATCCAGCCGGGCGGGTCAGCAGCCGAGAATAAAGAGAGAACCCCGCCGGAGGCAATTTCAGCTCCACGGCTTCTTCTTCTCTCCCCCCACCCCTTAAAGGAAAGAAAGCAACCCGCCACCTGGGCCACGATACGTCTGCAGCGAGGGGACTTGCATGCATTGAGAAACAGGGGTGCACAGCATTCCGAAAGGTAAATAGGGCGCCTTTCGACGAACCAAATGACTCACGCACCCAAAAAAGCAACGCCGTTAACACCAACGTCACACTCGTTATAATTCCCGCTCCTTCCCAACCTTGAACGAGAACTGAAGCGCGGCACCCAGGTATTTCCCTCGGATTGCTCAAAGGACTCAACATGCTGTTGCAACTCCTAGATTTGAAAGCGAAATGTTCGAGACCGAGCCTACATACTCATTTCCTCGCAGGGAATGCAACTGCACACCTCTTATTAGCGTCAGCGTAAACGTTGGAGCTTGATTCCGGCATTTCGTCGCTGCGCACAGATGGAGAACACCGGCAGTCTTAAGGAATGAATCTGCGTGCATACACGCAATAAACCCAACCACTGCCGCAGCTCTCGGGCTGGGAGATTCCTGCACCTGACGGCCGAGGGTGCCGCCGCCACAGAGGCGCTTCCCAGCCGCCGGCACACTCGCTTATCACATTAGGGACCGGCTCGCATTAATCCGATTGGCCCGGGGCGGTCGCCGAGAGAGGGTAGGCATCCGAAACGCGCAAGGGCGCCTGGCTAGTGCAATGCGCTAATGGGCTGCCGGACTCTGGCCGCGTCTCCTTGGGACCCCGGCGGCGTAAAGCGCCCCGATAAGGAGCGCATCTACTGCTCGGCGAAAACCACAGCCAGACTCCACGCAAACCAATGCGCGACAATTATGCGCACGCAAAGCCCGACTCCTCCCGAGCGCCCGAAAGTAATGCGGTACACAGAAAAGAGCCGCCACCCACACTCGAATGACACGGCGGGCAGAGGAAGCGGCCAACCATGAGTCACCCAATCAGATATGGCGGATGGACAAAAGGCGACCTCGACCAGTTCTCACTTGCCCGCTGCAACAAAACTCTCTGAAAAAGAGCAGACGGCGGCTGGCAAGAAAACGTGCTCCGGTCCATTTATTTCGAGCCCATTAGCGCCTGGCCAGCAGAACGGAAGGAAGGAAGGAGAAAGCCGCGTCAGCAGACGCCGTCAAGCGTGCGGCGTCGCTGGACACTGGTCAGTGCGCCAAAGAGAAACGGCCACATCAACCGCGGGGTGGGGGGAGATGCGCGTCAGCTGACGTGGCTCTTTTCAGTGTTGCTTTGCGCACGGGCTCTGGAGAGGTGATCAATGGGCAATCTGCGGACCCTAATAACGCCGTCCACCCAGCGGAGACACTTAACGACAGAAGCTTCCTGCCGGCGGACAGGGACGGACCCTGTGCTTAAGGAACTTCCAAGGGACGCCCGCAGAACAGCGCTCCGTCCTGTTTTGCACAACAGATCTCTGGGAGGCGCTCTGGCGGCACTCTGCACGGCCCCCTTTTCGGCAGAAAGCGTCCCCACGACCAGGCAATTTCAGAAACCTTAACACTAATAAATTATTCGGCAGACTACGTCTCCCTGCCAGCAAATCTGATAATGATCTGCCACGTAGACGTAAACGAGCAAAACTAGTCCGGTTAACTGCGACCTCACCTCGAATAGGAGGCCATTCCACTGAGTCCGACTGTGCCCACTGCAGCACAAAGGCCGTTCCGATATCTCTCAAATTAACACTGCCCTGTGCCAGTTGCGGCACAGCTGTGCCCATACAAAAACTTCCTAATCTCCTCTAACCTTCTGCCGCCCACTGCTTGGAATCCAGTCTGTTATCCTTACTAAGGACCATCGGTTATCTTGACCCGAGCCCATTTCTTCATCTTGATTTCGACTATAGGATGCCATCAATCCGCACTGCCCCCTTCCTCTCTCTCAAAGTTGCACCTAACATTTTCCTTTCCATAGCTCGGTGCGCTCTCCTTAAATTAAAGCTGAACCCTCTTCGTTAGCCTCCACCATTTCCGCCCCATAGGCGACTACCAGTTAAAGGCAGGGACTCCGGAATTTTTTTCTGAGTGCTGGTGGGTGGGGGGCAAGACTTCGAGCTTATTTTGTTATTTATTTATTTAATGCTCATTTACATAATGAATTTTATATTATTTTTCAATGTTGATGCAAACTGTCACGTTGGGGTGACGCCACTCCAGCAGTCAGGAAAACAACGAAAAGGCTTCCAAAAGGAACTGTTTCAGGGGCACACTAACAACTGAATGACTCGGCGGCGGCAATAGTCACAAGCACGCTGGGCAGTCATCGAACTGATTGTCTGCAGTTCTCGGCCGCGCTCAATTCAAAGCTGGCGAGGAACCTTCGAGACAAAGAACCAAGAGCAACTACAACAACCTGAAAAAATGTGGAAGCGTTTGCACGTGGCCACGATCAACGGAGATAAGTGTGCCGGCGGTTTTGAATGCGACCGATCAAACGGTGCAAAGAATCGTGGGAATCTAAAACGAACTGAAATGGGCATCTTTATAGATGTGCGCAGGAGGAGTGTTCAATTGATGAAAAACGGTTTCTATATAGTTTGTTCAAATTCTGGTAATCATGATCATGTACACGGGCCAGACAGTGGACTTCTAATGGGACATGACTGGTTTAGGTTACTTGTGTACGAAATGCTTGACAACTAGGCTCCGAATTAAGCCAAGTAGCTCAGCTCCACTGTGCTTTGCATTAAAAGAGTCCTAGAACAGAAGTGTTTCAATTGTCAGAAATCTGATCCAAGTGCAAGCAAGCATTTAGAGATTGGGTGGGGGGGAGGCGCTGCCCCCCTTGCTCCCCCTGTTCCGGGGTCCCTGGTTACAGCTGTTGTATACTTCTCTTGGGCGATATCGGTAAACTGCCCTTCAAGATCTGGGAGAACCTGCCATGTGCTCTCCACCCCATTCTTATTCTTCCACTTATATCGCTCTCTTGATTCGGATCTGCGGTCACTACCTGACCTAAGTACACTTATTTCCTTAACACATCCAGCACCTCGCTACCAACTGTAATCTGCTGTTCCCTTGCTAGACTGTTGAACATTACTTTGGTTTTCTGCATATAAGTATTTAAACCCAGAGTGCTGTTTTGCATGTCAAACTCATTGATCATGTTCGGTTTATGGTTTATGGGGGTTTAACTTCTCAAAGCGACTCAAGCTATGAGGGACGCCGAAGCGAAGGGCTCCGGAAATTTCGACCACCTGGGGTTCTTTGACGTGCACTGACATCGCACAGCACACGGGCCTCTAGAATTTCGCCTCCATAAAAATTCGACCGCCGCGGCCGAGATCGAACCCGCGTCTTTCGGGCCGGCAGCCATGCGCCATAACCACTCAGCCACCGCGGCGGCTCGCAAGGCAATGTCATCACCGACTCGCAGATAACTAAGGTATTCTTACCCCAGCTCTTCCCAGTCCAGGCCTCTGAATACTTGCTGTAAACAAGGCAGTGAAAATAGCATTGGCGAGATTGCTTCTCCTTGCCTGATACCCTTTCGTATTGGGATTTTATAGCTGTCGTTATGGAGGACAATGGTAGCTGTTCATTCGCTGTAGATATTTACCAGCATTTTTAGAGCGCTACCTCTACTGGTCACATTTCGAGCCTCCGAGTTATTCGGATAAATCCAAAATGGCGGCCTCCATAGCAACGACATTGTATTAGAGCGTTAAGCTCTACTTCTCGCGTTTCGGGTCTCAAGCGTTACGCGTAATGACGCAAATCGTAACCCAGTGTTCACCACGCTAACTGAGCTGGTTACGTAATGGAATAAAATAACAGGCGGCAGCGTGATGACCGATCTAATAATAATAATAATTGGTTTTTTGGGGAAAGGAAATGGCGCAGTATCTGTCTCATATATCGTTGGACACCTGAACCGCGCCGTAAGGGAAGGGTAAAGGAGGGAATGAAAGAAGAAAGGGAGAGAGTTGCCGTAGTGGAGGGCTCCGGAATAATTTCGACCACCTGGGGATCTTCAACGTGCACTGATATCGCACAGCACAGCACACGAGCGCCCTAACCACTGAGCCACCGCGGCGGGTATGTCCGAACTCCACAACTCGAAATTAATCATTGTCGATCGGGTATATATATCCCTGTCTGGCAGTTATCAAAGTCGGCCCACTTAGTTCAGGCATTCGTGTAAAATTTGTGGGCCAACCGTTTGCCGCAGAATGTTCCGGATGGTGTCATACGATTGAGCGCTTCGCGCAGCATAAACTTGCTAGTTAAGTTAGAGCCACGCTCGCGACAGGGATTCGAACCGGCGACCTATGTTAGGTGTGTTCATTAATGATCGATACTCGATCGCTGCCTCAGCGTCAGCTCATTATTAAGTGAGGCTCTTCTACACCTTGATTCCGCAATGCCTTCACTACTGCTGAAGTTTGGACTGAGTCAAATCCTTTCTCCTAGTCTATAAACGCTATATACAGGGGATGGTTATGCTATGCGGATTTCTCTATCACCTGACTGATAGTGCGAATATGATCTATTGTCGAGTACCCTTCAAGAAAACTTGCCTGATCATTTGGTTGATTAAAGTCTAAGGCTGCCCCGACTCTATTAGCAATTAGCTTAGTAAATACCTTATAGGCAACGGCAGTAACCTGATCAGTCTAATTTTTCAAGTCCTTGGTGTCTCCTTTCTTATGAATTAGGATAATGTTCGCGTTCTTCCAATCTTCTGGTACGGTCGAGGTCACAAGACATTGCGTACACAGGGTGGCTAGCTTCTCTGGCACAATCTCCCCTTCGTCCTTCAGCAGATCTGCTGGTACCCGATCCTCACAAGATGTTTTTCCCCTTTCCATTGCTCCTAAGGCTTTCTTTACTTCCTCTTTTGTTACTGTCGGGATGTCCCATTGCTGTGCTACTGGCTATTTCATCAACGTCCCGACTGTACTCGCCGCTTTATCGATTTGTGTAGAAATCTCCGGATACATTAACTATCTTATCCACATTGCTGACATTGACCGCTTTGTCTCTTAACGAATGCATCTGGTTTTTACCTATGCCTAGTTTTCCTCTTCACCGCTTTTAGGCTACCTCCGTTATTTAGAGCATGCTGAATTCCCTCCACATTAAACTTCCTTATGTCGGCTACCTTGCGATTATTAACTTCGATAGCTCTGCCAGTTCTATTTTGTCTGTGGGGTTGGACGCCCTCATGCGTTGGCGATTCTTGATCAGATCTTTCGTGTCCCGAGATAGATTACCTGCATCCTCCCGAACCATCCTACCGCCTACTTCTACTCTGCACTCCGTAATGATGGCTGTCAGATTATCGTTCATAGCATGAACATCAAGATCGTATTCCTCAGTTAAAGCCGACTATCTGTTCTGCAGGAATATCCTGAATTCCTCTGCTTTCCCTCTTACCGCTAACTCGTTAATGGACTTCCTCTTCACTAGCTTCTTCCGTTGCCTCTAAAAGTCTAAGCTAATTCTAGACCTTACCATTCCGTGGTCGCTACAGCGCACCTTTCCGAGGAAGGCCTCATCCTGAACGTTGCCAGGTTGAGCGCATGGTATGAAGTCGATTTCATTTTTAGTCTCGCCATTGGGGCTCTTCCAGGTCCACTTCCTGTTCTCTCGTATGCTGAAGAAAGTATTCATGATCCGTAGATTATTTCTATCTGCGAACTATACTAATAACTCTCCCCTGCCATTCCTAGAACCTAACCCATAGTCGCCTACCGCGTCGCCGCCAGCCTCCTCCTTGCCCACCTTCGCATTGAAGTCGCCCATCAGTACAGTGTAGTGTGATTTTACTTTGTTCATTGCCGATTCCACGACCTCATAGAAACTTTCTACGATCTGGTCATCATAGATAGATGTAGGCGTATAGGCCTGCATAGGCCTGTGCCACCTTCAATTTGTACCTCTTATTAAGTGTTATTGCGATAGCTACCACCCTCTTGTTAATACAGTGGAATTATTCTATATTGCCAGCTATATCCTTATTGATGGGGAATCCCACACCTTGTTCTCGTCTGTCCGCTAATCCACAACAGCATAGTACATGACCACCTTTAACACTGTATACGCTTCACCTGTCCTCTTAACCTCACTAATCCCTATGACGTCCTATTTAATAACCACCACTTCCCCTAAGGCACCGCTAGGCTAGCCTCATTGGATAAGGCTGTGGCGTCAAACATCGCCAGGTTCAGTTTCACAGACTTCACCAGACTTCAGCAGCAGCCTGCTCTCCCATACAGTGATATGATTGGCCAAAGTCAATCTCGAGCAGCTTTTCGCGCAGCCAAAAGTGCCTTCGGGCACAGATATATACCGTGTTTGAGGGTGTACAAGTTGCGTTTTTTTTTTCCTGGATTTTTCGTAGGTGCGACTAATCTAGGGCGAAAAACGACTCACCACCACGCTCCACCTTTTGCCATTCCCAGTAACTATGCATCGAAAGAAAATCTGCGTATAAAAGCGAAAACTAATCGAGTTATTAGAGCAGCGCGATCCGCTGCCGTGGGGACCCTGCTGCGCCTGCGCAACGGAGGGTGCGCGCGCTCCTAGGGGCAATCTGCGCATGCGCAGCGGTTCACGGCAGCGGAACGCGGATCGCGCTACGCTAAATCTATACTTGAAACGTTATCCTACATGCAGAACCACATAATCGCAGTCAAGTCACATTCTCGGAAGTTTCACTTTCAGCATTGCATCCGTACGGCTTCGCGCGCGTTGTTCTTGCTCAACATGACGCCGCCCGCGAGGGAGCGAAGAAGCTACGACAATAATAATTGGCTTTGGGGGAAAGGAAATGGCGCAGTATCTGTCTCACATATCGTAGCGCAACTGAACCGCGCCGTAACCGAAGGGATAAAGGAGGAAGTGAAAGAAGAAAGGAAGAATGAGGTGCCGTAGTGGAGGACTCCGGAATAGTTTCGAAGCCCTCCACTACGGCACCGATGCAAAATTCAGAACGGGAACCGGGCAGCAGGGACACAGATCGACGCGAGCGAAAAAAAAAATTATCCGGGACCGGCGAAACCCGCAAGCGGCCGATAAAACTGACAGAAAAGGCAGGCCAGGTAAGAATTAAGGCACGCTTGTCAGACCTCGAGCATCGTCTGCGCACGGCAGCTGGCGTACGCGTGTATTTTGGTCACACTCTCCGACCAAGAGATCCACAGCGCGCATTTTTACAGCGGTACCGAATGAACTGGTGCGTCTTACACATCGGTGCGGCTTATATGCGTTTTTGTTTGTTTGTTGGAAAAATTGCCAACTGCAGGCGGATGCGACTTATACTCGGGTAGACTATAATAAATACGGTATGTAAAGAATACGACAAAAAAATACGGTAAATGAACACCGAGGAAAGCATAAGGGTACGTTTCTTAATTGCAACAGAAAGTAGGAGAAAAGACAACCAACGACATGCCTCCGGAAAGATCTCTAGCCATAACCTTCTCATGTGGTAAACTAATTAGTTTTTTTGTAACTTTTGTGATATGGCGCTAGATGAACAAACAATACGAGTCCAGTATCGCGGTTCCACACATTAAGTAGTTCATTACAGGGACAAATAGCAGTTTGTGCGCATCGTCCCGCATTCTAACCGAACCAAAGAACACGATCATCAGCCGACTTCCGACTCCCTTGAAGTCGGTGGCAAACGTCCTTTCGGTAAAGACGTTTCAATCCCAGAAGTAGCCCGCAGAATAAATTTCTACTCAGAACAACAACTGGATGGGGTCGTCTACACTGTCCCCTCAAGTAGGCCACTGGGATGATCAGAGTGAATGCCAGCGTGCTTCGCTAAACATTGTTTACTTTGCCCGCCCGCATGTGAACACTGATTGACGGATTCAAGGAAAATTGGTTTCCCGCTAGTGCCACCTAGAGTCACTAAATAAGAACTTAGAGTACCGTCACTGCAGCACGGCGGTAAGCAGGGGCGGCCATTTTGTTGTTTATCATTGTTGCCAGATTGCCGCTTCGGCAACCTCGCCGCTAACTTTGGCCCGGCCATTTTGTAAACAACGCTGTTAGCCACCCTGCGCTGCGGCGGGGATCGTAGCCGTACGGCATGGAGGAAAGCGCATGAAGCGTTTTCCATCACCCTGCGGGTTGAAACAGCCAACAACGCAGCAAAACGGCATCCTCGTATGCTCTTGTGCAGCTGAAATGCTGCGAGGCGCGGAATCCCTGGTCACTGAGTCGGTCACCGGCAGCACTAGGACTACCACAGTTGCCCGACTGAAAACGCGTAAGCCACAAAATGGCAGCCCCCATGAACCGTCGCAGTGTAAACAAATATCACGTGATGCAAACTGACCAATGATCGTGGCGGCGGCACAGAACAATAGGAGAAAAGAGTGCCGGTACGCTAAGTTTTAAATTTAGTGACTCTACTTGCCACCCAACGTCGATATAAGATCACATGACGCGACCGAGAATTCTGCTCTTAAGGAAATACGGACTTCTGGCGCAGGCTAGGAGCGGATTACTCGTAATGATGACGATTATGGATTTCTATGGCGCAAGGCATACATGGCCAAAGTGCGCATGGCACAAGGTATTTTCGACTTCTCAAGGCGGGGTCAAAGACCCGTTTCCCAAGCATTTCACCCTAAATAAGCCGAGCACCAGACCAGGGGTAAGCTTGTACCCATTGTATCACCGGTGGGTGCCCGCCGGCACTGGGGATCGAACCCCGCACCTCCCGCATGCGAGGCGGATGCTCAACCACACGGCCACCACTGCGGTTACGCGGATAACCCGTATTTTGTCATACTGTAGCAGCATGTTTGCCGCAGCAACCACACCACTGCCCATATCCCTCCTAATTTCATCCGCCCCCTACACCGCTTCACAATCCATTCCGTTGCCACCACTGGTTATCTTGCCTTCGCATTACATGTACTGCCCATTTCTTGTGGATTCTGACTATGACGTCATTACTTAGCCTACACTGCAAAAAAAATTGCAAATTTCACGGTAGAACCGTTCAGAATTGGGCCTGCGAAGCGGAAAACGGACGATTGGTCCGCATCCGGTCCGCATAAGAGGCCAGTTTAGCAATGTTGATGCGATTGGCTTATTTCCATATGGACACTTTTTACAATGTCCCCATTCGGGCTTCGGCAACTGCTTAGCCCTTACCATCCAAAAGCACCCCCATGTGGCTCCTCTATCTGCAGTAGCTTAATCGACTTAATCGTATACATCCGTCGAAATTAAATGGGGACAAGTGGGCAAGCTGCATGAGAACAGAAAAAAGTACTCCTCTGTACTGCATGTTACGTCTCTTGTATTGGTTGTGCAGTATTCGTATGCACGGAGATTATTTTTTTTTAAAGCACCAACGTTTTACAGATTACATAAAGCCTCCAGCACCAATTTACCTGCATTTTTTACGTTCTCTGACCCGTTCCACACTCTTCCTCGCTGTGCTGTCCACAATTTATCCACGTCTGTAGGTTGAGTCTTCGATATGCATTCCAAGCTTTTTAGCATTTCGAAAACCCTCGGCGCTCAACGAATTCCGGCTGCTTGGATGAGTCACGTGTGGCCCGAAATCTTCTCCAAAGCGCGCGATCAGTAGGCCACACAGCGCCATTCGGCTCCAAACGGTGAGGCGCCACGGAGGGAAACGCACCATTCTGCCCCAGAGCGCCAGGAGAGACAAATTAAACCAGAAGGGGCTCCAATTACGAGCCGGGCAATTAGGATGGCGAGGCCGGGAGGAAGCGAGCGGCACGCCACCACCGCCTCCCACGCCCGCGGGGCGCGGGATGCCCCGGCGGCGGCCGCAGCGTCCCGACCGCGGCGCCGCCGACGTCACGTGGCCGCGCGGCGGAGGGGCGCCCAATGGGAGACCGGGTCCGGACCCGGGGCCCCGCCGACCGCGGGCGGGGCACTGCGGGAGGCCGGGGGCCCGGCCACCAACGAGGCCCAACCGATAGGCGCGTCGCTGCAGAGCTAGCCAACTGCGCGGCGGCCCGGCACTGAGCAAGTGTGCGCGGGGCGAATGGATCAAACGCGGCGGCGCCATTTGCGCGCGCGCGAGGTAAGCTGTCACTGATGACGAATCCACCAAAAGTGGCCGACACTCAGCAGACGTGTTCGCCGCCTCCAGAATAGAAAGCGCGCAGCTCGGATGTGGGCGAGCACCGCTTCCCCAGCGAGGGACGCTACTCCCAATTCACTCCCTTCCGCACACTCAATCGTCGCGCACGTCGATTGTGCACTCGCTTATTTGTGCTGCGACGGACAGCGCCAGATGAGCTGCCCATGGACGTGTCCTGAGAGAAAGCTGGTTGCAACCAGTTTGACGCGCACTGCGAAGGGCTCAAACCTGCCCAGTTTAGCAGGCGATAGGTAGGTGCATGTTCCTCGTGATGGAAAAAAAAAAATATAGCGCGAAGGAGCACGACAGACGGACAGGAGGTCGGAGCAACTGAGGTTTATTGCTGAATGCACGCAATTTATATATACATGGCACCATGAAAAACAAACTAACGTTAGAAGGAACGCATGCAACACGTGCCACTCATCGCTTGGGGAAGGGAAATACGCGTAAAGGAAGGCGCCCTGTCAATAACTTTGCACGGCGGACACTAAAAAATTATATTCACAGTCTGCCATGGCGACAGAGGGCTGGCTGATACACTGATCTGGACTGGTCCGTGTGTGGTAGGCTTCCATAATAATATCACGGACTGGCTGGTCGCGGTGTCGAATAAAGACGCTTGTCCTATCATCTATAGCTGTCCATTTTCCCTTTCTTCCTCCTCGTTTGTTCTTCTTCACCTTCATATGCGCACCAATGTTCGGGGAGATTGCCATATCGGTCGTTGGGCGAATTCCGATGTTCGCCTAGTCTCTCATTTAGGCAGCGCCCCGTTTGCCCTATATACACCGATCCGTGGGACAGCGGTAGTTTTTACACTGCGCCGATGCACCGGGGAGTAAACGGAGATGAGTGCTGAACGGTGCACCCGCGCCTTTTTCTCATGTCGCCTTGTGAGCACAAACTGCTCAACTTACTCGGTCTGGCAAGCCGCTATGGTTTTCCCGCTGTATTTTCCGGACCGAGTAAGTTGAGCAGTTTGTGCTCACAAGGCGACATGAGAAAAAGGCGCGGGTGCACCGTTCAGCACTCATCTCCGTTTACTCCCCGGTGCATCGGCGCAGTGTAAAAACTACCGCTGTCCCACGGATCGGTGTATATAGGGCAAACGGGGCGCTGCCTAAATGAGAGACTAGGCGAACATCGGAATTCGCCCAACGACCGATATGGCAATCTCCCCGAACATTGGCGCGCATATGAAGGTGAAGAAGAACAAACGAGGAGGAAGAAAGGGAAAATGGACAGCTATAGATGATAGGACAAGCGTCTTTATTCGACACCGCGACCAGCCAGTCCGTGATATTATTATGGAAGCCTACCACACACGGACCAGTCCAGATCAGTGTATCAGCCAGCCCTCTGTCGCCATGGCAGACTGTGAATATAATTTTTTAGTGTCCGCCGTGCAAAGTTATTGACAGGGCGCCTTCCTTTACGCGTATTTCCCTTCCCCAAGCGATGAGTGGCACGTGCTGCATGCGTTCCTTCTAACGTTAGTTTGTTTTTCATGGTGCCATGTATATATAAATTGCGTGCATTCAGCAATAAACCTCAGTTGCTCCGACCTCCTGTCCGTCTGTCGTGCTCCTTCGCGCTATATTTTTTTTTCATCACGAGGAACGTTCCCCAACTGGCCCAACTTTGGGCTTTCCTTAGCATTTTCTTCACAGCGTGCAGCAAAGTGGGTAGGAAACTACCCACACATGCCTCTGCGCGTCTCAACACATCGCAGTGCATACGCGTAACCACCACCACTATTTTGGGTGCGACGCAGAGCGGAGTCCATGTCGCGTTGGTCCTGCCATGGCGCAGCACACTCAGCGACGTCACTGCCACGAAGCCGTCGAGCAGGGGAAGAAAGGAAGCAGCGGCATAGCACCCCTGCTCTGGCACGGACCTCACCTTCGGCAGACGGAAAGGATACGCGGAAGCAGGGGCACTGACGCACAAGGCAAAGAGCGCAATCCTGCTGCTCGAACGAGGCCCAGAGAGCGGGAAAAGTAGCGCGCGCTGTAAATAAGAGGGGAACACGGGCCCGTCGGCGGCGAACGCCAGAGTCATCCGTCACCGGCGGCCGAAAAGACAAGCGCCGTCGGCTCCTCCTCTCTCCCGGCGCTCTCGTCGAGAGAGGGCGCCTCCGGTGCTTTGGAAAAAGCGGCACGCCCTGGATTCTCTTGTGTGCCACCGGCGCAAGAGACGGTGCCTCGCCTCTGGATGGCGCAACGAATGATTCTGCGCAGTCATATTGCAGACACTGAGCGCGCTAGGATGATCCAATCCCATTAGAGAGGAGGAGACGTCAATGGCCCTAATTGACCCTTTCTCTTGCTGCCCGCTTCCTCATCTGCTCCGAACTGCAACACCCCAGGGTGGTCGGTCGGCCAAAGGAGGACAAAGCAGCGGAGCAAAACGCGCCGATGGCGACAGCGTCAGAAGGAAGCCCATGTACGCACTGTTGAGGCGGCTGTGTCGACGGAGAAGACCAGATACGGAGTCGAGAGTAAAGAAATCCCGCGAAGGGGAATGGCAGTGCGCCCTTCGTCTCCCCGCAAACTTTTGTGCACCGAGGAGGCCGGGTGGGCGCTGCCATGTTCGATAATGCATGCACGCATATTTTATGGGGCGCGCAATAATATCTCTCGGGGCGGCAGCAGAGCATGAGAATCTTTCGCGGAGCAGGCAGAGTCAATTACGCGATGCGTCGCCGCCGATCCGGTTTCCGGAGGCAGGCGACGGAAATATCGTCGGGCGCGCAGCTCAGAGAAATCTTTTATTCCATTTTCTCTTCTCCCCCGCCCAAGACGCTGAAAAAAAAGCCCCCACTTTTCGCCCTATTCCGACAATCGAAGGAAAAGTATCCCGGGAAAATGCCACAGCGAACGCTAATAAAAGAGGGCCCCCGAACCATTTCCGTCGTGCTCAAAGGGGGACTTATGAGGCATACTCGGCTAGGGGAGGAGTGACTGCAACCGCGTGCAAGAAGGAGGGCTCACCTGCTCGTACTTCTCCAGCTCCTGGTGGTAGATCTGGCGGATCTGCGCGAGCTTGGCCCGGTAGTCGGAGTGCTCGATGGCGTTCTCGGGCTGTCCGCCGGCCGAGGCGGCTGCCGAGGCGTTGGCAGCTGCACCGGCGCCGCCGCCCTTCTCGGGTCCCGCCACGCCCTCGGCGATGAGCATGTTGTCCAGCCGCATCAGCTGCGGGTCCGGGGGTTCCTCCTCTTGCGTGTTCCGTAAGCTCAGCACTGCGGCAACACCACAAAAGCCACGCTCAGTTCTTTCTAGCGGCCACAAGCAAAGCTGCTCAACTGCGTCCCCTTCCCCTCGCCAACCATTTCTCACCACCGGGCTGCTATTTCCTCAACGACTCCATTCAAACGAAGGGCTACAATGTGCGTCTAGCAACGAACCTTTTTTTTGGGGGGGGGGGGGGGGGGCGTTGGCACATTGCACATGCCTTCCCCGGGATGCACCCCAAATCTCCCCCCCCCCCCCCCCCCCCCCAGAAATGTTGCCTATTATGCCATGCGCAAAACTGGCTTACACTCAAAGCGTCTCTTCACACTAACTTCAAAAACTGCCGACTTAACTTCAACACTCCTACTGCCCAGCACCAGGCCCGCGGAGGAGACCCAGGCTGCTTTGATCTAGTGGGAACGCCGTTAATAAGGGGTCAGCTGGCTGGAAAAGAAAAAAGAATTGCGCGTTCTTTTGCCTCGCGTTGAGGCGACTCAATGTGGGCCCAGGGGTTGGAACCGATCCCGGAAGCCCGGTCCGTCGTTGCATCTTCCACTATGCCCAGTTAACGAGCTTGCTGTCGTCTCTGCTATTTTTAATATGCCGTAAAGCCTGACATCATTGCTAGGCGAAAAGAGAAACACGCTTCCAGTTTCAGTATAAAGAGGAGAGTTGTATATAGGTGAGCTGCGCCTCGCCTCTTCGGCCCTTCCTCGGGACGCCCATGCGTACGATATCCCACGACGCGTCACAGAGGAATGAGAATGCGTGGTACCAACGACAGAGAGAGGGGCGTTCCAACTCCTTTCCATTCCACATTACCGAGGCTAGGGAGGGGAGGGGGGGGGGGGGGGGGGCGTTCGCTGTTCCACACCATTCTTTCGAATGCGCTCGCTTCACAACACCGAAGTGGGCAAAAACAAGTCGCTGGGCAGTGCATTCGCGGCCGGAGGTGCCGCGAGAAAAAGGAAGACGTATCATCCGGGCAGTTTACAGCTCCCCTCCCGACAGGCGCTTACGTCACTCCGACGCCGGCCATGCAAAAGCGCGCGCCTCATCTGCATGGCTCGTATATTCAAATGCTGCAGCCCCCGGCTGAAAAGGGCGCACGACGAGAAAGGCACACGCCGCTTCGCACCCCCCCCCCCCCCCCAACCCCGGGGAAAAAAAAAGAGGGGGAGGCAATTTATCGCCTTCAAAGCGCCGGCGCTGTTTTCCGAGTGTCGGTCGCCGGGTCACAAAACGCGCAGTCGTGACCCGGTCGGATTTGTGCTGCGTTAATATATTCAACTGCGCCCAAAGATGCGCCGCAAAGAGAGGCGGCCCGGAGTGATTAAGTCAGCGCAGCAACAAAGAGACCCGCACTTCCTTCCTTCCGTCCCCCGTTCGAAGAAAGGGATGACGCTCCTTGTGGCCACTGCGCATGCGCAGAGAGCGGTTGAAAGTGCCGACAGCGCGAGCTGTCGCCACCGCCTCCGAACACTCGGGCCCACAGTGAATGCTTGCAAACAATAGAGAGAGGCTACTTTCTTGGTTCTTGCGCAGACATAGTCCGACTGACTGCGACATTTTCCACATGCACAGAAACAAAAACGAACGCCATGCTGGGGAACATACTTTCCAAGTTGGGAGAGCCCACGAATCTCAAAGTGTATTGCTAAATGGAAATTCTGTTAAAGAAAATGTTAAACGAAATAACGCTGAATAACCTTAGAGCAGCTATTCTGGCGGAAGAGAATCATTCTTTCGTAAATTATACACGAGCACATTGCCCGGAGGCGGTAAACTGTATGAGTAGAAATGCACACAGTCTGGACCCCGCAAGCGAGAAATCCAGAACAGACCCAGTCTCATTTTGGCACTTTTTCCAGGTTGATGCAGAACAACTCTGAATCAGGCATGCGTCTCAGGTCGTGCACAACGCTATCTAGCCCCATCCTGCCTTCGACGTGCAAGCAACGTTACTTCAGTCCCTTTCCCGTCTATTTATAATACGAAAGCACAGTTAGCCTCCTACCCGCAAAATCCGACACTGGACGTGAAGCCTCGAAGGTGGTCACGAAGTAACGAAAGGCGCATAACTGGCACCCTGGGTCAGTGGAGAACTCAACCGCGCTTTCAGGTACGTGGCAGTGGTGGCCACGTGCAAAAAAACCATGCTTTCTGACACTATTTCGTGTTTAGGAATGCTAAACCGCCAGGCATTTTTCTGTCACTGCGCAGTTCAGGTGTCCAGCGACAAAATGAGCCAGTCCTTTCGTTTACTCAAATCCAGTGGACGGTCTAGACTGCGATTAAGGTTGGACTGGGAACTGGACAGCCTTATTTGCTTCGTGCAAGCGGGCCATAGAGTCCGTGAAGTGTGCAGGGAACACGGTCGAACCGAAACGGCAAGCGGAGGCCGAGCGTGCACGTGAGCGTAGAGGCGCCCAACCGGACGGTCGCCTGAGGAACCTCAAAAGGGACCTAGAGCTCCAGACGTCTCGTCCGCCAGTCTGCAGCTTTCGCTGATTATTGCGTTAAGCCGGTAAGCTTAGGTCCACTAATGTTTTTTTTTTATTAAACACAGTTCTCTTTCCATCCACAATCTGTATTCATTCTACCTAGCCAGACGGTATAACCATGATTCAGGACAATTCAAGCGGACACCTGCAAATTTGACCCCTGTAACGCGGCATTACATATACTATACACTGCAGTCAAATTTAGAAAATTCCCTTGTCATGTTCGAAATCGACTAAACATGCCCTCCCTGCTCTACTGAACCATCTTCAAGGTGAAGGGATTAACACCAGCTGCTATGTAGTATCAGATATGCTTCACATAAACACGTGCGTTTACTCCGAGCCGTGACTGTACGGCCATTGAAGTGAAAGCTTTTTCTTCGAGCCGTGCTCTTTTGGAGAAGAAAGAAACATTCACCCTGGGGCGCGTGCAGACCGCAGCTGCAATTAGAGGAGCGGAACGGAAACCACGTATACGGCCACAGGGGAGACGGGGCTGCGTGCCAGACCACCAAATTCATAAGCGCGCGTGCACCGGCAGAGGTCATCAACGTTAACGGCGCGATAAATCTCCGCACGCACGAGTGCCTCGTTCGCCCTCGGTTTGAATATCGCGCTGGTGACTCTGCCGTCTGGGTCAACCACTGTGAAGCCTCCGAGGGTGTTCGCTTCGCCGCGCTCCACGGGCGGTAACCACGGCGGAAAACTTCCCGACACGCTCATCGATTCCTCGTCAGGAAGCAATGGAGAAGAAATCGACCAAGGTTTTCCTCCTCGGCATTAGTAGTGCCGCTCCGCGTACCTGGCAGAATGAGGGCCTCGGAGCGGGACCCCGCGGGACGGCGTCGTCGATGATGGGGGCTCTCTTCAGGAGCAGGTGCCCGGGCAAACACTGCGGGGACTGAGAGAGTCGCCACCAAAATACTACGCGGTCCAAGCGGTTGAAGGCGACGGTTCTGAATATGCCAGGCCTTGCGGCGCGCTGCACAGAACGGTGGCCACGCACACAATGGCCGACCACAGGCGGGCGCCGAGATAGGCCTCTAATGACCCCCGCAGGCCGCAACGAGCACTCCTCCAGAGCAAGCCCGGCGCCAAATCAAACATCGATCGGGAACCACCCCGAACGAGCTTCTTCCCAGGAGGTGGTGATTCCAAACTGCAATCTGCGCTCGATAATGGCGGATAGGCTCCGCAGATATGCAGCCGCGCACGGCGAAGGTCAGAAGGACGGGGAGACCTCCATTCGCCAGAGACAATATGGGTGACGGACCTACTGCTATGCGCTAATCACAAGGTGCCGTCGGTCTCGTGCGCGCGGCTCGAGACCAGGAGCTGCGGGGAGGGGGAAAAAACAGCGCTTCTTTCTCAAGTCATTTCCGAAGAAGAACGTGCCCGGGAGATAAGTAGCGGAAATGAAGAAGGCGTTAAAAAGTGCGCACCCCGCTCCCAGCGAGGCGGCAAAAAAAGAGAACAGAAAGCGACCGGCACCTGCTAATAATAATATTATCCCCGGGGCAATTTCTGCCGCCGCTGCAGTCACCGCCGCACAGACACCGGCGAAAGAAGAAGTGCGCGTTTTTTAGCGGCCCCAAAAAGGAGCACAGAGAGAGGGGGCGAACAATACAATAAAAGCAGCCGCACCGAGGGGGCATTTTTTTCTTTCGTACGAGCAAAGACGGCAGAATCTAATTCCTCAGCGCGTAATTTCCTACTTGCACCAGAGGCCGCGTTATTACTGTCACTTTGCCGGCCTTATTTCACTCGCGATCGAGAGAGAGAGAACCATGCACCCCCCGATTCGGAGGAAATGAAAGATCTTGCGAAAGCACAAGACCCCGCGAAAAAAAAAAAGTAATTACGTCCCGCAAAGGAGGTCCACCGGCTAATCCCATTTCACGCTAAGGGGTTAACAATTTGGTTGGCGGGTGAGGGTGGGAGGGGGGGGGGGGGCATCATGGAACAATCGAAACACGACCTCGCTCGGTTCTCTCAGGCTTTTAGGTATTGCGCACACCCACGCCACACATGCGCCACCAGGTTCAACAACTGCAAAGGGCCCAAACCTACGATAGGTCCCTCGTAGGAAAGCGGCGGAACACTTGTCACTGGCGTGATTCCAGGGTAGCGGACTACTTTCAGGCAGCCCCGATCACGCATGCCACAAGAAAGTGAACAGGAACAGACACGCCCGAATAGACGAGGATTCGAACCCATGACCTTTGGATTGAGAACCGAGCGCGAAAATGACCAGGCCACCCTATAAAAGCTCCATGTACGAAGCACACAAACTGCTTGTTTTCTCAAACGTACTGCTGCTTCCAGACCGAAGAAGCGCAAACACAGACGAACGCAAGAAAGTGACACAGACAAGCACTGAAGGAAACACGCAACAGTGTATAGGAGGAGGAAAAACTTTATTTATTTTTCATATTAAAATATGTTATTAGCGGTCGCGGGCTGTCTTCTTCATCTTCCGATGAGTTATTGCAACCCGTCTTAACAGGGTTGGGGCCCCTGGTCCAGGGCTCCACTGAGGTATGCCGCCAGGTAGGCTCTCCGCACCAATCCGCCCTGGACGGCCGGGTCCTCGCTGGAGAGCATCCCCTCCCACTGTTCCGCACTCGGGTTTTTGTTTATTGCAGCTAGATCCTTGTTTTTCTGACACACCCACGTTATGTGCATTAACGTGGGTTTTTCTCCACACCACGGACATTTGCTGCTGTATTGCGTGGGGTAGATTTTACTTAAGGTATTTAGATTGGGGAAGCTGCGGTAAGCCTAAAAGCATACGCACCGCGATCTATATCGCGTTGTAGTAAAAAAAAAAAAAAAACAGGCGCCGAGTCACTATACGCCAGGTACTTCGCAACCACAAATCGTTGTCTGTTTGTTTGTTTTCTGCGCATACGGCGGTCTTATTTGTAGCAACTGGCAGCTGCATATTACGGCCCGTTTCAAAACGAATATACAGGGTGACCGAAAAATACTGCAACGCGAAAAAACCAACCGTAACTCTTCAGCAAACAAACTAAAGGCAGTGCGCTTTTTTTCTTTATTCAAAAGGGGCGTTCAATTCTGGCAACGGCTCATACACCATTTTTAAACTGGCCACCTTCTGCTGCTTCGATACAGGCTTCCAGACGCTTCCGGAAATTCTTCAAAAAAAAAAAAAATTGCCAGCGGCGTCTCCTGGGATGATTACGTTCCAGGCCTTCCACAAAGCATGTTTCAACGGCTCGATGGACTCGTGCGCCAGATCTCCCAAACAGCTAGTCCAACAGATCGGAGGAATTGGAGCCTCACACCACCTGCAGTCCCAGTATTTTCATGAGCCCCCCTTTTGGCTCAAAAAACAAGCTTGGTCTTCCCAAGGGTTCCAAATCTTGCCCCAAACCATGCTACTTTCCGGGTTTTTTTTTTCCCCCACTCTCACAATTCGTAGAGAAACTGCCCGGATGCAATTCTCGGTGATTTCGGCGAATTCCAGGGAGGCTCGCACTTTTCCAGAATGGAGGCCTTCATCTGGCCCGTGAGCAGCTATCCTTTCGATGGTTTGCGCACTTGCAGTCAAGGTGCTAACCCCCAGGCGAGTTTTCTCACGCTTCTCAGGAGATGATTTTCTGGGACGAGGCCAATTTCAGCTCCCGGGTTCTTGCTCTTCGAGGTCTTCCGCTTCTCTGCCGATCCTTGGTGGCCTCAATTCCAGCATCTTCGCCATCTCCGGAATGGATATCCCCTGCTCGTGGTGGGTGACGATGGTTCAGCGCAGTTCTACAGACACCATTTTTCCAGAAGAAATATCAACCACGAGCAATAAAAACGGCAGTTCCGTTGAAGAAATGCCTCAGTAACACCAATAAAACAAGACCGCCACTTAAAAAAATGCAAAATTCAAATGAAATAACACTAAAAGCGCGCTGTGGTTCACTTCGCCTTCTTTTTTTGTTACTGGCGAGAGCAGCGGCGACGGAGAATAACTGACTGCTTGCCGCCGCACCGTTTGGAAAAAAAAAGTGCCGCCCATGCTTACACAGCATCACACAAGCTCGTAAACAAACGGCAACGAAATGAAATTAGGCATACTCGCTCAGCGTTGCCCTCGCAACTCACGTTCGACACGTACCGAAGCGCGCAGAACGACATGTTTACGCACTCTCTCAGCTGCCGGTGAGTTGCACGAAGCCTCGTGCAGAAGAGCGCCTCGGCGCGGCCAGCGGCGGTGCTCGCGCCAACTCCAAGGGCGCCTCCTGAGCATACGCGCTCAGCGTCGGCCAACGTTTTGCGTCGGCGCTCTCGGCGCACGCCGGAACCGGTCTGCGCATGCGCACTGCAGGAGACCTCCAGCCAGCCTAGGCAAGGCGCCGAGATCTGTCCGTGCTAGATATCGGCGCTGGGGCCCTGGCGCGCGCGTCGGAAGCGGGGTGTGGTTTACAACAATATCTGTATATTTTTTTTTCTTCATGGCTCCCCCAACGGAATTTTCTCCACGGTTTAAGTTGTCCTTTCAGCTCCCCAACCTCTTTTCTTTTTCCACGGCTTGAACTTTTTCCGCCTCGAGAGGGGAAGCAAGCCAGCACCGGGAACATGGAGATGCATGCCTCTTTTCGACGGCGCGACGCTGGGCGCGCAGGGGCTCAGCGCGTCGAGTGGTATTCATTCTGCGCTTCGAAATATCGGGCACCATTGCAGTCGAGGTCTCCCCACGAGATTTTCGTGTGCGGTTATCCTGGGCTTCGTCCCCCTGTCATGTTTCTTGCTCAGTC